>NW_025049780.1:0-14458 GCF_019279795.1 Protopterus annectens
TTTTCCAGCCAGTTCAGAGATTGTAGGGTTAGGCAGTGGTGAGTAGAGGTTTTGGATTTAGTTGCGAATTTGGAGATTTTATTATAGCAAGTTTCGAGTTTAGAGGTGTTGGAAGAAGATATGTTAGTTAGTAGAGGGGCTCCATATAATAGAGAGGGTAGGAGGTAGGTATTAGCCATAGTTTGCCTTGCGGAGTTGGAGAGAAAGCGGTTATTTCTATAGAGCATGCCTAGCTTTTGATGGGTTTTCTTGATGATGTTCTTCATCTCACATTGCTGCCGTCCTTACACTTGGGTAGTCCGCTGTCCTCGGTCGGCCCGAATATCAAAGTATAAGGCTGACGTCGGTCAAGGCGCATTTGACTGACATCAGGACGTCAGGGTACAAATGCGCATGACCGACGTCATATCCTCAGTCTTTTTTGCCGCATGGTCCGATGCAGAAGCAGCGTTGCAAGTGCCGGTTGGCGTTCTGAAATTTTTCGAATTCGGAGTTTCAGACCGAGTCAAAGTTGGCTAACTACCCCGTTGGGGAATATTTAGTTTTTCTTGCCTCAGTGGTTTACCGGATGTCAGAAAAAGTGAATAACTGTATTTTGTAAACAGATACCGCATAGAGATTATCATACTTTGTGTATTCCTTGTTTAGGGCCTGAGCATGACGTTGTTGGGTGTCGCTCTTGTGCTAGATTCAATAAGCGCACTATAAAGAGAAGGTTAGATTGTGCCAGGTTAGTCTTCGGGAAGCGGTGCAATTATAAAATGCCGTCGGATGCTCCGACGCCCACTTCTTCGAAGAAGCGCAAGGACAAAGCAGTGAAGCCTAGGTTAGAAGAACCGTCCGTACCGGACGCCGGTTCTTTAGAGGTGTCGGTGGAGCCGGTGGTTCTGCCGGAGGTTTCTTTGGAGTCCCAGGGAGAGACTTTGTTATTGCAAGATGTGGCCAGTCAGGAGGCAGGCCACTCTGAAGGGGCTTCTCAGGTTACTGTACTCCCCTCCCTTCCTAGGGTGGTTAGGCCCTCTCCTTCTGTTTCCAAGGCTTCCCCCAGAGGCAGGCCAGGTTTAGCTTCAGTCAGGAACTGTGCCCAAGAAGCATATGCTTAAAATGGCAGAAGATTTGATTTCTTTGATTAGAGGTTCTTTGCCCCCTCCTGATAAGAGACCTAGGGTGGAACCTGAGCTAGGGAGTTTTGAGCAGGCTTCGGATGTTTCAGAGTCTTCGGCTGAAGACTTGCAGGAGTATTCTCCTTATTCTAATTCTGATGTGGATGATTCTACTCCTTCTGCTTCTCCTCCTGAGGATTTTTCTTTTTCAGAGACTCTTCATTCCATGAGGGAGCATTTTAAGTGGGAAGGTCAGGACTTCTCTGATTCCAGGAAAAGGCTTAGGGAATTTTTGTTTTTACCCCAGCATAGGCCTTTGGCTATACCTCCTGTTCTGGATGTGGTGGAAGATGTTTTTGCAGAGGCTTCTCTTAATCCTGATTCTTTACCTCCTGCTCCTGTTAAACCGGATAGGTATTACAGGGTGCCTGAAGCTCATAAGTATCTTTTAAGAGTCCTAGGGCAGACCCAGAAACTGTTAGTCAGAGGCCTAAAGGTGTTAAAGCTTCTGTTGTCAAAAATCGGTTCCTCCAGATAAAGAGGCCAGGGCTTTGGATAGATGGGGAAAGAAAGTTTATACTTCCTCCACCCTAGCTATGAGGGCTTTGAATTGCCAGTTTCACATGTTGAAATACCAAAACTATCTCCTTTCACAATTGAAGTCTAAGGTAGATGCTCTGGCGGAAGGTATTGAGTGTAAAGAGTTACAAGATTTAGTACATGTTTCTGAACAGGTGGGTAAGCATTCTTTGCAATGTGGTTTTGATGCTGTACAGGCCTCGTCTAGGGTGGCTGCCACTGGGTCAGTTCTTCGCAGGCATGCCTGGCTGAGGGATCAGAATTTATCAATTCAAAGCCCTCTAATACTTGCCAGTGACACGCTGTGCTTTCGCAAGTTCTCATACCAAAATATAATTGCTATATGTGGATTACACAGTTCTAAATTTTGCCTACTGTGTAATCCATTATTATTTATACGCTGTGCTGTCGCAAGTACTTTTACACAGATATAACAGCTATATGAGCATCTCATAGCTCTACATTCTGCCTACTGTGTACTCCATTTTTATTTAAAGTATTTTACTTGCCTTGAGGTGCTTTGCATTGCTACGCACCCTTTCAGCCATGTCTTACTGTTTTCGGCATATGCTGAACACCGCCACATAGCTCTATAGAGTATAATTTTTTTCGTGTGCCATGTATATTTACTTAGCTATTAATGGTCGGAGGTATTCTTAACATTATGTATTTTTAACCAAGAATATTTGCTATAAGTGCACCGCACAGCTCTATATTGTGTACTCTGTGCGATCCTGTATTATTTACATTGCATCGCTTCGCACAGCTATATTCTGTGCATTCGGAGCGATCCATTATTATTTACCCTAATTTCACTGCTCTGAGGCGCTCACTGCTCCTTCGCACCCTTTCTACCAAGATACATTGACTCGTCAAACGACGAACAGCGTCACACAGCTCTACAGAGCTTTTTTAATTGCGGCATTGCAATTTTACTTAGTTATTCTGGCTGGAGACTCACAACCCAGGCACTAGCATTTTATCCACATTTAAAACTAACCCAAATCTTGTACAGTGTCATACAGCTCTAAAACAGTGCACTCCGTGTGAGGCAGTAATACTGCTCTTTTCTAACCTAGTTGTTAGTAGTACTTAAATATGATCAATATGCATTGCTATAAGACCCTCAGCACTGTACCGACCTAGCTCTCAAAGCTACCTGGCCCCATTGACCTTAACTAAGTCCTCCTCCATTTTAACTAACTTTGCTGCTAAGTGTGTCTTAGCATGCGTTATAATTTATCCCATGGAACGTTGACCCTAGATGAGTTTACTGTTTCAGCTTACCGCACTATATGACTTACCACAGGAACATCCTTCTATCCGCAGCAATAAATGTATAATGTTTTAAAAGTTATATTCCCCGTTTGTGTAGAGTGGGATACATTTCTCTTAATACTGTGTTTAAGATATCTAATTATCCAGTTAGTTGGTAGTGTAAATTCTCTGCACTCTGTTTCCATTATTAGAGGCATAGAAACTGAAAGTGAGATTTTTTTACTTTGTCTGTCTGAAAATGTCTGTTACTTATTAGCAAATGCAACCCTTTTTTCCATATCTGTCACTGGTTTGTAACCTAGAGTACAGTTGTATGTTTTATTCAACAACTAATACTCTCTGAATGTAATATTGTATGCTGTTTTTAACCTAATGCTTGTTGTATGTACTGTATGCCTTACCCCCTTTTTTTTCTCTCTTTTCTCTCCTTCTACATTTCACTAGCTTTGTACATCATTTTGCCCCTACAGCAAACAACTGAATGCTATCTGCTGGTCGCCACTGAAATTAATACATCTCAGGAAGTAGTTACGGGCTCCCAGAGAAACTTTCCCTTACTTTAAACCAGTGAAAGTATGTACGCAGATAACTAATGTCACTTTTGTAACCTGATTAATTACCTAGCTTCTGCTAGGTTAGCCTAAGCTTCCAAGTCTAGGTAGTCAGCAGTCAACCCCCCCCCCCACTTACTTTAATCTCCTCCTCCCTTCCCTACCTCTCATACCTGTCCTTTCTTTCCTTCTGTCCTACTTTTATCCTTCCTTATCTTGCCATCACCTAAAGAAGGCCTTGCTCTTGCATCTATATTCCTGACCACTAGGTGGCGCCACTCTATATGCTATTCCTACCAATTTGATACAAACCTGCTATTCCTACCTATAGCACACTGGCCCCTGCTTTTCCACTGTGTCTTTACCTTCCCTCTTAGCATCCTTCTTACCTATTATCTCTCTAACAGCCTTTATATCTTCCTACCAGCCATTTCTTTCTAACATTCTGTCCCTCTCAAACTTCAACTTTACCAAACTTACCTGCTGAATTTTTCTTCAACCTCACTGATTGTCTTCCTGGCAGAACTCTCTCTTGTCTGATCTCGCCTCCGTTGCCCCTGGCTCCTCCGCTCCCCTACCCCCAAATTCCACCCACCCCCAGTGCTCCTAAACTTAGTCCACCAACAGTCCACACCCCATCATACTTACTCCAATCACATAACCAAATAACTACTACACCACCCCTTTTCCTCTAAAACCTGCCCACACTATCTATCCCTAATCACTTCTCCTTACACCTTTCTCTCTACCTTACCCAAATTCATTTCCCAAACTATCACTGTTCCACTCAAATCACCATCCTTAAAAATGTATATCCCTACAATCCCCCACAAAAATCAAACTTTAATTTGGTTACTCCTATTACCCTCTCTAGCCTCTACCTACATTCTTACCTCATTTGAACACTCTCCCAATAACCCTTTCCTACTACCTTCCAAACATACCTTATCACAAACAAAACCTTCTTCTCATTTCTGGCTAAATATCCCTTATATACCTTGCTATCAATTACCAAAATATCATCCAATTACTCATATCAACTTCTCTTACCCAAAACTAGAAAACTATTTGATTTCCACAGCAAACCAGTGCACCCTAAACCTATAGCACCCCTTCTATCTCTATTAGATGGTGATATTCACCCTAACCCAGGACCAAATAACCCTCCTCCCACAACTGTTATAAACCGCAATAATACTATAAAACCTCCTCCTCCCAAACCTACCAACTCACTCTCTATTGCTCACCTGAACATACGCAGCATATGCAACAAAATTACTCAACTCCATGCTCTCTTACAGACTCAGCCATTTGATATCCTATGTTTATCAGAAACATGGCTAAAACCTTCCATTAAAGACATTGAAATCTCCCCACCTGGCTATAATATTATTAGACTCCAAACATACCTTATCACAAACAAAACCTTCTTCTCATTTCTGGCTAAATATCCCTTATATACCTTGCTATCAATTACCAAAATATCATCGAATTACTCATATCAACTTCTCTTACCCAAAAACTAGAAAACTATTTGATTTCCACAGCAAACCAGTGCACCCTAAACCTATAGCACCCCTTCTATCTCTATTAGATGGTGATATTCACCCTAACCCAGGACCAAATAACCCTCCTCCCACAACTGTTATAAACCACAATAATACTATAAAACCTCCTCCTCCCAAACCTACCAACTCACTCTCTATTGCTCACCTGAACATACGCAGCATATGCAACAAAATTACTCAACTCCATGCTCTCTTACAGACTCAGCCATTTGATATCCTATGTTTATCAGAAACATGGCTAAAACCTTCCATTAAAGACATTGAAATCTCCCCACCTGGCTATAATATTATTAGACTCGACCGTACTTCCAAAAAAGGAGGCGGAGTAGCAATCCTCTATAAAACTGAACTACAAGTCAGTACACTTAACCTTAACTTACCTACTAATGCTAGTGCAGAAATAATAATCTCCAAACTGCAGCTAAATACTAGTAAAGCCATAAATATCATCTGTGTCTATCTCCCCCCTGGGAACAACTGCAATATATTAGAAGACATTCTTAGCTGGCTCACTAGTAACATCCCACAAGAAACCATTATTCTTGGGGACTTTAACATTGACTGGAACTCTTGCACAAATATAAATCCCACCACCCACATTAACCTGTATGGCTACTCACAACTAATTAATCACCATACCAGAACCAATAAAATCAATAACAAGGCAACCACCTTAGACTGGATACTAACTAATACCCCACAGCAAACCTACACAACAGGCATCCTTCCTGATGACCTTAGTGACCATTGTCTGACATATATTATTAGACATAAAACCAACATAACATTCCCAAACACTTTCCGAACAATACGCTCAAAAAAGCATTTCAACCTAGAACTTTTCCAAGCAGCACTTAATCAATGTAATTGGTCTCCGCTAAAAACTCTCCCTCTCAACAATGCAGTGGAATACTTTAATTCTACATTCTTGGCTATCTTGGATCATCATGCTCCAACCCGTTTCTATCAGAATCATAGCTAAACCAGCCCCATGGCTTACTATTACAAAACAGAAAATCCTACTTAGAAATAAATATTGGGCAAAATGGCGGACTTCAAGAATCAACAGACCATCACACCTTTAGAGAACACAGAAACAGTACTAAAAGAGCTATCCTGCTAGATAAAAAGAATTACTATCTACAATTACAACAATCCTCTACCAGACAACCTAAAAATTCTGGGCTAGTATTAATAATCTTCTCTACCCAGGCCAATCAATCACACCCAGTCCCCAAGGATCTAACCCCAATAATCCAAAAGAAACTGCCAATGCCTTCAACTCTTTTTCACAGAAACCATTCAAACTCTAGCTAGCCACCTATCACCTGATATATCTAACTTGCCCACATCTTCCCATAATCCACCACCACAATTTCACCCCCAACCAGTATCCACTTCTTACATCTCCTCCCTTCTCCTAAAGTTTTAACCAATCTCTCCATCTGCAGATAAACTCCCAGCAGAATTCTTGCAAAAGGTGCTAAAGCCCTAGCCTACCCTATTTCCATTCTGATAAACAGATCTATAAAAGAAGGTGAAGTACCATCAATCTGGAAAATCTCACATATCATCCCATTACATAAAGGTGGAATTTCCAATGACTTCTCCAACTATCGTCCCATAGCTTTACTATCCCCTATAGCTAAAATTTTGGAAAAATGCATTCACAAGCAGATACTCAATCACCTTCTTAAAAATAACCTACTTGCCAACTGCCAACATGGCTTTAGACCTTTTCATAGTACTACCACTGCCCTACTATCATTCACAAACTGTATCAACAACAACCGTAATAACAATAGACTATCATCCGCAGTTTTCATTGACCTATCCAAAGCTTTTGATATGGTCAACCATCAACTTCTTCTCCACACCCTTAAGTCTCTCTCCTTGGATTCTCTATCTTTAAAATGGTTTACATCTTACCTTGGCAATCGTCAGCAGGCCGTACTCTGGCAAAATGAACTATCCAATCACTGCCCAATCTCCCTCGGCGTTCCACAGGGCTCTATTTTAGGCCCACTTTTATTTTCTATCTTCATAAATGACCTGCAGTCTGAAATCCCATACTCCACCTGCATTCAGTACGCAGATGACTCTACATTAATCTGCTCTGCCTCCTCACCAACCGAACTTCAATCAATTACTCAAAAGCCTTTAATACTGTTGAACAATGGTTCTCCCGTTGCCTTCTTCTAAATCCCAAAAAAACTAAATTGCTACTTTTCACCCCAACCCAAAAGTCTTCCCCTGTACAAATAAATCTTAATTCTAATAATGGTACCCTTATCTCACCTGACCCTACCACTAAATTGCTAGGTATAACAATTGACAACAACCTAAACTTCGAGACACACATAAACAATACAATAAAATTAATTAATAAGAAACTAGGATCCTCTATCGCATCAAAAACTATCTTTCTCCAGAAGCTAGGTCTGCCATAGCTCGAACTCACCTTTTATCCACTCTGCTCTATGCTGCTCCCATATATACTAATATCTCCAAAACAACCTCAAGAAACTAGCAACTTCCTACAATAATATTGCTAGATTTGCTACAGGCTCCCCTTTCAGAACCCACCACTGCTTAAATCTTAAACACTTAAACTGGCTTGAACTCCCTAACCAGCTTCAATCTTACCAACTTACTTTAGCCCACAAGACCCTGTATCAACCTAGCAACACTCCTATACTCTCTAGCCTTATCACACCATATAACAACCTCAAAAATTTACGTTCCTCAAACAAACTACTGATTAACACTACTAAATCAAACAACTCAGCAGGTGACTCCTTGTTCTCAAACTCTGTAGGAAAATTATGGAATAAACTTCCACAAATCACAGCTCAGACTTCTCTCCTACTTTTAAAAACATCTAAAATCACATCTCAATAATCACTGGCTATGCACCTGCACTAACCCTGGCTAATTTCTTCTCCCCTAACTCATTCCCTCCCTTCCTTCATATCTTCATACGAAATATGCACAATCTATCCTACGACACTAATTATAAGCATTTTATGCATAAATTATCACTGTAACCTATGAACTGGAATACCATAAAAAAAAAAAAAAAGGGGAATTTTCGTTTTGACTGTACTATTTTACATTTCCTAAATATTATTTCTTAACACTGTATAACTTCTTTTATGTACTTGTACTATTATGTATCTCTATGTGGAGCTTTTCTCCTCGGGCCTCTACTGAAAATGGACATGTATCCAGCTAGACCAGCCCGGTCAACAAATGTAAAATAAAAAAAAAAATTATCTGACCATGTTAAAACAAGGATTTTAGATGCTCCTTTACAATCTGATGTGTTGTTTGGTTCTCCTGTTGAGGCAGTCTTAAAGAAAATGGAAGACAAGGCTAAGTCTATGCAGACTGTTAAAGATTTTTTGCAGGTTCAGCCTCCGAGGTTTAGTAGAAATTGGCCTACCAAGGGATGGACGTATCCTTCTTATGATTCCCAGTCTAGGGGTAGGTCTAGACGTGGTAGGGGCAGAGCTCAGGGCTCTTTCAGGCCTAGAACAGGAGTTCACCTGCACAGTCTTCGGTGAGGGCAGGGGTCAGTCCTTTAAGTAAACAGACCCAATGACTTACCTTTTCAGCTGCCAGAGACTTCTCGTCTGGCAGCACCTTTGGGAGGAAGGTTGGCACTCTTCAAGGAAAATTGGAGTTTAATTACCCAAGACAGATGGGTATTGGATATCATACACCACGGTTACAGGTTTTATTTCCATACCTTGCCTCCTTTCAAAGGCATGCCAGACGTTCCTCCTCAGCAAAGAATAGAGGCTCACAAACAAATTTCTCTGTTACTTCAAATAGGGGCCATACAGCCGGTCCCTATGCCAGAAGTGGGCCTAGGATTTTATTCTCGCCTGTTCCTAGTACCAAAGAAAGGGAACACGTGGAGACCAATTTTGGATTTATCTACCCTCAACACTTATCTGGACATTCCCAAGTTCAAAATGTTGACGTTACAACAGCTTTTACCTCTGCTGGGCAAAGATCATTGGATGGTAACTTTGGATCTCAAGGAGGCGTACCTTCATGTTCCTATCAGACTGAGTTGCAGGAAGTATCTGTGTTTTCGGGCTGGGACTTCTCATTATCAGTTCTCTGCATTGCCCTTTGGCTTATCTACTGCGCCCAGAGTGTTCACGAAAGTTCTGGCTCCAGTGATAGCTTTCCTCAGGCTAAAAGGAATACAAATCTATCCTTATTTGGACGATTGCCTGATTCTGGCTCAAGGAAGGGACGAGCTTCTTCATCATTTGGAATATGTGATAGCAGTTCATAGGTTCATAGGTTCATACTAGGCTATCTGCCCGAGGGCATTTATAAGCCTAGCCCATAGTTTTGTGGCTTACGCCACCCCTTTAGGTTGGAGAAACTATGCCCATTATTTAGCTGTGCCTCTGTCAAGCAGTGACACTGAGGTAACCCCTGGGGTGTATCTGCGATCTCCCATCCATTGGTCAAGATTTCTCTTAAACAAGGCCAGCGAGGTGCTTTGCCTCACATAAACCGGGATTTTGTTCCACAGCATAGGGAGTCTTTGGGTGATGAATCTATCCCTCCAGCACGTCCTATTAATAACCGTGTCTAGGTTTAAGTCTCCCGCCCTTGTGGCTCTGAGGGATCTAGATTTTTTGAGATGAAGCATGTTCATCAGGTCTGGGTTTGACATTGCCTTGTATGTCAGGCATAGGTCCCCTCTGAGCAAGCGATGCCGCAACTGAATATAACTGGAGTTCTTTCAGTCGGGCAGCATAAGACAGATTTTGAGACCCTTTATCCTTTTGGTGAGGAACTTTGTGGCCTCTCCAGCTGCTGCAAGTGTCGGGTCAGGTACATTCAGATGGGGCATTGTACTCAATCATTGGTCTGATGAGTGATGAGTATAGGGGGACTATGACTTCCCTTGATCTGGATGTGAATCCCTTCATGATAAGGTGGGCAATGTAGAAGGTCTTCCTAACTACTTTAGCAATATGACTGTCGAATGAAAGGCTACTGTCAACCTGGGTTCCTAGGTCCCTAATAACTTCTTCTGTGTTCAGGGATTGCCACCTATTTGGTAGCTAGGGGTGACCTTATTTTCGAAGGGTATGACTATGCATTTCTTGGCATTTAACTTAAGGCCATGGCTCTGGCACCAGTTATCTGTTTCTGTGAGACCCTTCTGGAGGATATCTGTGTCGGATGTGTTTTCAACTACGGCACCCAGTTTGCAGTCATCTGCAAACTTTGTCAGCCATAACCCTCCTGTGTTTGCTTGTACTTCAGAAAAGTAGATGCCAAACAAGAGTGGGCCCAGGACTGAGCCCTGTGGGACACCACTTGTGACAGGCTTTGAGTCTGACATGGCACCAGCACCCTGACCCTGTGTGTTCTGTCGCTCAGCCAGTTTGCAACCCATCTTGTAATGTATGGGTTTACATTTAAGTTGATGAGTTTTTCAATGATACCCGAGTGGGGTATTGTATCGAAAGCCTTCGCCAGGTCTAGGTAGGCTGTATGGACTGCCTTTCCCTCATCAATGGCCTTGGTGACTATTTCGAAAAAGTCGACAAAGTTTAGAAGGCATGATCTGCCTTTGACAAAGCCAAACTGGGTTGAATCCAAAGTCTGCAAATTCGCTATGTCTTTATTTATGAGATCCATTATGATCCTCGCCGTGGCTTTGCAGATAAGACTTGTCAAGCTAATGGGCGGTAATTTCCAGGGTCGGTGGAAGCGCCGCCTTTGTGGAGTGGGACCACAGTCGCTGTCGCCATTCCTGGATGCGTATCCGAGGCGAGACTAAGATTAAACAGCTGTCCTAACTGTGGATTTAATTCCTCGTTGAGTTCATGGAGCACACAGCCGGGGACACCATCAGGTCCCATGGATGCTGTGTTCTTTGCCTTGGTGAGAGCAGTTCTCACCTGGGCGTTAGAGATGTTTGGGGGCTACAATCATTTGGTATAGATATCTCTCCTTTAGGGGAGAAGTTTGCACTGAACCTGTCAGCCAGTATGTTGGCAATGTCTGTAGGATCAGTAATCTTCACATCATTATGAACTAATTCTGAGCATATCTGGGAGTTTCCTCCTAGGTTTCTGACATAGCTAAAGAATGCCTTATGGTTGTCTTTAGAGTCCTTAGCTATTTTTCTCTCAAAATTAGCTTTGGATGATTTTATGAGAGCTCACAGCTTTTTACTTATAGTGATCAGCGCTAAGATGCCTGGGGTATTCTGTGAACGAAATAAAGTCCAGTCTAGTACCCTCTCAGGACATGTGCTTTCTGGGTGTAAGACTGAATACAGCATCCCAGATGGCCTTTTTGACCCCGGACAAACAAAAGAATCTTTCCCTTTACTTTCATCATTTGTCTCATCAGTCCAGGCTGACTGCAAGGACAGTCCTTCAAGCCTTGGGGTTCATGGCATCTTGTATTCTGGTGCTTCCCAATGCCAAACTGCATATGAGGAAGTTACAATGGTATCTCAAAAATGTATGGACACAGCACTGCCAGGATCTGGACACTGTCATTCAAATAATACCTTGCATTCAAAAGGAATTGTTGTGGTGGGCTCAGGAAGGTCACCTAAACAAGGGACTCTCTGTGACCCGGCCAGAGGCGAGTCAGATTCTAACGACAGATGCCTCAGACAAAGCTTGGGGAGCTCATCTGAATGGAAAGTGGATACAAGACAAGTGGCCTGCCAGACTACAACATCTACATATCAACCTGAAGGAGATGTTAGCAGTCCAGTTTGCATTAATAGCTTTCAAGGATTTACTTCTTCCAGGGCAGGTGTTGATTCTAACAGACAACACAACTGTCATGTGGTACATCAACAAGCAAGGGGGAACACATTCTTATCCTCTATGCAGGCAAGCAATGATTTTGTGGGAGACTGCTCTCAGTTTACAGCTAAATCTTCAGGCAAGGTTTCTGCCGGGAGCACAGAACTCCTTAGCAGATGTGTTGAGCAGACAAATTATGGATCCCCACGAGTGGAAATTGGATCCTCATGTATTTCAGAAATTGACAGTGTCATGGGGAACTCCAGACATAGATCTGTTCGCTTCTCCACTAAACCACCAGCTGCCAGAGTTTTGCACGAAAAGGTTTCATCCCACAGCTTGGAAAGTGGATGCTCTTTCTTTCAATTGGAGCAATCTTCATGTGTATGCCTTTCCACCTCTGCCTCTCCTCCCAAAGGTACTACTAAAGGCCAGACAGGACAAGCCAAGGATGATTTTGATAGCTCCAGATTGGCCTCGACAGCATTGGTACCCATTACTGAGAAGCCTGGTACGGGAGCCTCCATGGCCTTTGCCTTCGATTCCACACCTGTTGTCCCAGGAGGACAGTCATTTGCTCAATGTCAAGCTTCACTCTCTTCATCTAACAGCCTGGCATATTCTGTTTTGAACCATAGTGGGTCTCAACTTTACAACAAGTTTTGAATGTTATTTTGGAAGCTAGAAGGCCTAGTACAAGGAAAGTGTACGCAAATAAATGGAAGAGATTTTTATTTTGGAGTGCAGCAAAGGATTTTGATGTTTCTGAGCCTAATTTAAGTGTGGCTCTTCAATATCTTACTGAGTTACTGGACAAAGGTTTGTCCTTCTCTTCTATTAAGGTTCATGCTGCAGCAATTTCGGCTCACTATGATTGTGACCCACCATTGTTTTCTCATCCTTTGTTCAAGCAATTTCTTAGAGGGGCAAAGAATATAAGACCCCCGTAGAGCTCCTACTCCTGCTTGGGATCTCAATTTTGTGTTGGAGAAACTTACTCTACAACCTTTGAGCCTGCAGCTACTACCGAGTTGAAATATTTATCATGGAAGACTGCTTTTTGTTGGCCATTACCTCTGCAAGAAGGGTTTCTGAATTGCAGGCCCTTATGGCGGTTGAGCCTTTCTTGATTTTCCATAAGGATAGGTATCTTTATGCACTAATCCTTCCTTTATGCCTAAAGTGGTTTCTAGTGTGGCTTTAAACCAAACTATTCATTTGCCTACTTTTTATGCAAACCCCAAAATCAAGGGGAAAAGATTTTGCACACTTTAGATGTACACAGGCAGTTGCGATATTATTTGGACAGAACTAAAGGGTTCAGACAGTCTCAGCAGTTATTTGTTTCTTTTGCTTTGAGTTCTCAGGGCAAGCCTGTGTCAAAACAAACTATTTCTAAGTGGATTGGGTTTTGCATTGCTTTCTGTTATTCCCATCATGGCAAGGAGATTCCAGCTGGGATTAGGCCTCATTCCACTAGGCTACTGCCACTGACAGCTTTTTGAGGGGGTGGCAACTAAGGATATTTTGGAGGCAGCTACTTGGAGTTCAGTGCATATTTTCTCTAGGCATTATCACCTACCACTTTATTCTAAATCTAGGGCTGGTTTTGCCACTGCTGTTTTGCAGGGCATTTTGGCCGCTCCTGCTTCCTTATAGTTTGGCCATCCTCCCTTACCTCTGCTTTGGGATTCTACCCAAGTGTAAGGACTGCAGCAATGTGAGATGAAGAACATAGTACAGTTTTGTACCTACCATAAATGTAGATGTTCGAAGATCCACATTGCTGCAGTCCAATTTACCCTCCCTCCTTCCTCTGTAGTTAGAGGCGGTTGTGTGGGTTGGGTTGTCAATATGGGGTATATTGTATTTATTGTATATATTGTACATATTTTTAGTGCTAGGATGGTTGGTTGTTTGTTTGCTGTCTTTTGGTTTGGACCTTTCTTTATAGGGTCTTCTGACATCTGGGGCAAGAAAAGACTGAGGATATGACGGCGGTCATGCGCATTTGTACCCTGACGTCCTGATGTCAGTCAAATGCGCCTTGACCGACGTCAGCCTTATACTTTGATATTCGGGCCGACCGAGGACAGCGGACTACCCAAGTGTAAGGACTGCAGCAATGTGGATCTTCGAACATCTACATTTATGGTAGGTACAAAACTGTACTTTTTGTTGGATGTGGATATCAAATCTAAGGTGTTCATCTATGGTAATGCCGAGGAGTTTTGTGGAAGGGACCACTTCTATGGCAGAGTTGCTTTGGTTAAGGACTTTGAAAGCATTCTTGTCAAAGGAGAAGTTTCTGGAGGGAGGAAACAGAAGAATTTTAGATTTGTTAGAGTTGAGTGAGAGATGGTTTTGGTGCATCCAGTTTTCGGTAGTGGAAAAAGCTGTTTGAGTTTTAGTCAATAGTTCAGGAAGGTTGGAGGGTGGCACAGACTAAGGTGGAGTCGTCTGCATATTGGATAACTGTTGTATCAGGGATGATTGAGTGAAGGTTGTTAATGAAAATGTTGAAAAGCATGGGTCCGAGGGATGGACCCCTGGGGAACACCAGTGGATGT
>NW_025049781.1:0-14915 GCF_019279795.1 Protopterus annectens
TAATAAGCCACACTAACCTTAAGAAATTAATATATCTTCTTAGTAGGGCTTAAACCCTGCAGAGCAAAGCAAAAAGAACATGACAAACCTCGTATAAAACCATACCACCAAGCAATCAGTTGAAAAATAGCCAGTTAGCAATAGAGATAACACTCCTTCATTAACACAAACACAGTGAAATTACTGCACTCATAGTCCAGGAAAATGAGTAACCTGTAAAGAATTAAACATATATTTCAAAGCTTTACACTATATAAACCATGCAACATGGAAACAAAGTACATCACATACTGCCCACTTAAATTTCTCCAGTAATGAAACCAAATATGAGATGTCATCAATAACATGCAGTTTAAATCTAAATCGGCGATATACCAGTGTACTGCCTCGCGGGCGGTACTGCACAGCTTGGGGCGTGGTTAACTTTGATTGACAGGTAACCTGTTATAGCGCCGCCACTAGCTTGCGCTTCTACCATGAAATAACAGTTGCTTATACGAATGTTTTTCTTTCCGAAATAATATTATTAGTTTATTTTACTGGCATTTCTCATACAACTCATACTTATGTTGCATTCAGTACTTAAATAGAGGAAAGACGTTTGTTTTTTAGATACTTAGCGACTTTATTAGTAAGGGAATTCAGTTTAATACATTCTCAATTTTGTAGTTAGCGACTTTAGTAATAAGTCAATACAGTGTCAATACATGCTATTACTGTCATAATTATGCGTTTTCAAACGTTAGTTTATTTTATTGCCATTTCTCTTATTTGACCACAACTCATACTTATGTTGCATTCCGTACTTATGTTGCATTATGCAGTATGCGTAACCGTGGAATTTGATGGATAGATACTTAGCGACTTTATTATTAAGTCAGTACAGTGTCAATAAATTGTCCGTAACATCGCTGTGAATGACAGAGAACACATTTACTGTAGGGTAAATACAGGTAGTAAGTTAGACTTTAAACACATTTCACACTATAGCTAATACACTTTAAACACATTTTACATTGTAGCTACTGTGCATACGCACGGAAACCCAGCTCTTCCTTGTGATCCTCCTGGTACTCTCTTATGTGTTCCAGAAGGCAACTAAACAAGTCCTCAGTCTTCCTCCCATACTTCTCCCGCCAAACAAACTCATCAAGGTGGCTAGCCACCATATGTCTCTGTGTTCCGTTCATCTGTTTGAACTGCTTTTTGCAACGGGACCACATCACCTCCACAGCGTTGGTGTGTGCACCAGTTGCAGGGTTTGCAAAATTTCGACTGTGATTCACAGTCAGGTGCGTATAACCCATCGCCTGCAGCTCCGAAATTCCTCTATAAGCTGCCCATTCGTCCGACACGATGACCGACCCTGGTAAGACATGCTTGCAAATAATGGGAAGTAAGGTGCCTGCATCCCTTCTGTCAATGAAGGAGAGGTATCCGCCCTTTGTACTGCAGTCATAGATGCCAAAAATCCAGCGGTCCATCTTTCCTAGCACCCGACCACGATTATATTTCGCCTTCACTAACAGACATTCATCTATTTGAACTTCAAGCCCTGGGCCACCCAGCATCATTGGATCCTGCAAGAGTCTCCAGCTGCACACATCGCGGAGAAATTGATACCAGTCTACCAAGGTGGTTTTGGAGACTGAAAGGTGGTCTGCAAGCCTGCAGATTGGAAGTCTCCTTGACCACCAGTACATCAGTTTAATTAGCGTATCCAGAGGCAGTCTGCTCTTGTGGAAAAAAGTGCCACAGAGCATTCCTGATCTGCTTCTGCAGTTCCTGGCTGTGCATCTCCAGGAGAACGTGGCGCCCTGTTGAACCAGAGAGGACCGAGACCCGCAGAGATGGCACCGTTTCTCACTCTGTATTATTCCAACCGACTGCAGGAATGTAACCCCGGCTGTGGGCGATGAGGTGATGGAGGTAAGGTACTTGTCGTCCATCCTGGGAATTTCTTAGGTGTAACAGGTACAAAGTAGACGCAAACCATGTCAAAGAAAGGGATTTTATAGCTGCAGGTGTACAAAACAGCCGATTAATGCCCATTGTGCGTGTATAGGAACGGGTGAAATGTGTGAAAATGTATGAATGACAGGTAGATGTGTTAAATTATCAGGTTTTTACAGAGATTTGCACTTTGTTACAGCGATATGTGTTAAATTACCAGTTTTATACAGAGATTTACACTTTGTTTTAGGTGTTAAACCACACTGATTTTGCACGTTAGTGGGGGGATGCTGTCATTATTCCGACAAGTAAAGCGTGTATAACAGTAAGTGATATGTGTTGTATCAGATGTACGTACAGTCAGCGTATATGGTTTTATATAGCAGCAAGTGAAATGCATTGTATGAGATGTATGCCTACTTTATAGTTATATAAAGTACTTCATAGTTAGCGTATAGCGTTTTCCTGCTGTTTTTTGTGTTTGTCAGTCACAGTAGTTAACGGGCGTTTTATATAGCAGTTAGATACAATCAATTACACATGTAATAGTAGTTGTAATATAACCTGGAAATACAGAAAAAGGTAGTGTTTCTCAATTGACAGATTACATATGTCCTCCACTTTTGGTCTGTTTTTCCTAAAATTTCTGGTTAATAATGGAATACGCCAGTGTCACACGTCGTATTCTTCAGGAAATGCATGGTAACACAAATCCTGTTATTCTAGCAACTTGCATATTATTAGCAACTTGCATATTAGATATGGTAAGTACATTTGGGAATTATTCATTGCATTAGCAACTTGCATATTAGATATGGTAAGTACATTTGGGAATTATTCATTGCATTAGCAACTTGCATATTAGATATGGTAAGTACATTTGGGAATTATTCATTGCAGTGGAATGGACATATCTTGTAAAAGTCAGTCGAGAGTGTATGCATCCTGGACACTGTTTTATTGCACATATATAATATATTGCTATATAAAACGCTATACGCTGACTGTACATACATCTGATACTTTCCTGCTGCCATTACTTTGCATTATGAGATGAGATGAGAATGGTTTACTGTTACTTCTTGTGTTCAGGAAATGTATCAGAATTTGTGGCGAAAACTACCAGGCACAGTATTTATGGGTGGTAACGGGCAGTCGGGGGCGGGGTTTGCTACTGCGCATCCTGCGAGGCAGTACACTGGTATATCGCCTCTAAATCTCCCAAACATATAAATGTTCACTTACCTGAAATGTACAAGTGTGTAGTCTAAACAAGTCCCATTAATTCTTCGAACAGCCATCTCCCCAAGTTAACTCCTTCTCCAGCAGGCTTACACAGACTTTAAAGAACAGCTTAACCAGCATAATATTGGCATTATCTGCAACACTAACTCCAAAATTCAAGTGCCCTATAGCGAACAGTGACAGTCATTTATAATCCCATTGTCACCATTCAGAAATAATAAAATTCTTTAAAAAAACTATTAATTTAATAAATGCTGCTCTAACCTCTTGTCCAACCTTCCCTTATGACTTGAATTCCACAACTAAGCAGAATTCTGTAGAGAGCGACACACATTTCATACCACAGCATACCCACCCCCCAAAAATTAAGCCAAGCCTTATCTGACTTTACTACTTTGCAATGAATGCACAAATAGATTATACTGGTTAACACATTTAAATGCATAAGACATTTTTAACAGCTCAGCATTTAAATGTCTCATTCAATGAAATGAAAGTCAATTGCAAGCCAGAAACCAATGCACTTAGCACCTCATCAAGTTGGATATGACTATTTTCACCTCTCCTGGCACCCATTGTTTAACCCAGTATGTCCAAGATCAGAAACATTTAACAGAAAGACAAGGATGACTGTAGCAATTATAGAATAATCAACATGCAAAACCAATTGACTCAGGCTTCTCTTACCACAAACTGAAAATGATGTAAGTATTTTTTATATAATTAGTCAATGTTGTAGTTAATGTAATAAAATACAACAAACAAAATTTTGCAGTGCAAACTGACATCAGCCCAAAATGATAATTGACATATCTATACAGTTGTAAGAGCCCTATTTATATACTTTATTTATTTAATTATTTATTTATTCCAGTTTGGTGACCGAGGAGGTCCACTGGGCTAAAAGCCCATTTTCAGTGGAGGCCCGGGGAGAAAAGCTCCATAATAAAGTTACATGACATAATAACCACACAATTACAAAATATAAATTGATTTACATACAAATTAAACATTGGATGATTATATGATTATAGAAACAGTCCAGGAGGATGCTAGGCAAATTGTATAGGGATGGGAGAAAGTGTTAGTTACATTAGAGATGCAAGACAAATATGGAAGGTATGAAGACTTGTAAAACACTTGGAACAGATGTGAAAAAATAATTTCGATGAAAATCATGGGAACCACAAATAACAGCTGCCCAAGAGGAAAGCTGAGAAGCAGAGGATGGCATGAGAGGAAATGTATTCTTTGCAATGACAAGCTTTATAAAACAGGACAGTAGGAATTTGTGTTGATAATGGCTGACCTGAATGCACATATCAGGATAGATAGAATAGGATATGAGGACTGCCAGGGTCCACATGGGTGGGGCAGTAAGAATACAGATGGAGAAGCCACTATAGACTTCTGTCTGGCAAATGGCTTGATAGTATCACACTTCCTTCTACTAAGGAAAGGACAATGTCTGGCATTAATGACGCACTGAAATCATCCATAATTTACAAGGGTATGTAATCACAACACAGGAACAGGTATGGGGTATGGGTTATGGGGTGTGTGCTTGAATACATCTACAATAGTGAGAAAATCATTCTATGTTGCACAACTTATAAAGAAAGGTATGGCATCTAGGTCCAAGGAGGTTATTGTTCCACTGAATTCAGCATTCATCAGACCTATCATTGAATACAATGTTGCCTTTGGCATGTACCTAACCAGACATATCCAACATTTAGAACATCCACAGAGGTTCCTCACTAAAAGAATACAGTGCATAAGTAAAATGTCCTATGCAGGCTGCATCAAGGCCCTACCCTGTATTCTGTCTCCTACAGGCTTTTAAGGGGGTATCTATGACCTCTGCATATCAGCAAAACAAACAGCACCAGAATTACCCCTTCTAAGGACTTAAACCTTGTCTGTGATATAAATAGGACCTGATGGAGAAACATGTATGCATCCCAGAGACTACCCGTTCTCTAGAACAGGTTTTCCATCCATTTCTCCTGACATAACTGCATGCCTTTTTAACAGATGACGCAGTATTGATATTACTAGTAGCCTCAATAACGAGGCCATGTTTTGTTAATATAGTCTTTTTGTTGTTAATTCTGATCTCACCACCAGATGATACTGGAGTAATCTAACAATCTGTAACAGTCAGTTGTCAGTCTGCCATTTTACTTTGTGTAATTCATAACTGAAGGAGGGGTGCAAAACATCTGTTACAATGGTTACTTTTGACAACAAAGAATCGCATTTGAGTTAATCCTGATACTACAGCATTCAATAAATGCATCATGGTGTCCCAGTCTGAACCATTTATATCAGAAACGTCACTAAAAATAATGACAAAGTTCACACTTACCAATTTTGCAAGAAGTCATTTACACACCATGACATTCTTTAGACATTCAAACTGCTGGTTTTGAAGCATAAACTATATTCGATGCTGATGTTTTATTTATTCATAGGGAGTGCTGCATCCATTTCTTTCCTTACCATTCTTCTATTCAAATAAACTACTACACATTTGAAGGGCATATTCTGAATTATCTTGACTTCAACAACAATAATCTAGTCTGATAAAGATACAGAGCTGATATACACCAGAACCTCTTTACATTACTAATTCCCCACATAATGCATGAAAAGCCCTCTGCCAATTAACAAGGATGATCAATGCATAGTGTCTACATGTAGCAGAACAATGGAATATACCTGCACTTAATATCCAAATACTCCCCTCCAAATATTAGGGTCTATATTAGAACAACAAAGTTTCAAAACTTCGAATGTTCTAATATCGAACCCTATTCAGCGAAAGCTGAAAATATCGAAGCAACAGAAAACCAATTTTTTTCCTAGGGAAAGAATTCGGTTGTCCGTTTGTGTTGCTTCGGTATATTCACTGCTATGGTGGAAAGTCACAGGTCAGGTTCAGGTAAGTGTGCGATTGAGTGCAGGTTAGGGTAGTTAGTGTTAGGGTGCAGGTTAGGTATGTGTGCGATTGTGTGGACATGAGGGTTAGGGTGGGTTAGGTGAGTTAGGGTTAGGGAGCGGTTAAGGTGAGTGTGCAACAATGACGGACCTTAGGGTTAGGGTTTGGGTTAAGGTAAGTGGATAGTTAGTGGTGTGTGTATAGTTAAGTGTAGGGTTTGGTGTAAGATTTTAGAAGTATGTGTGTGGATTGCTGTTTGTTTGGTGTGCTTGTATTGTGCGTATGTGTTTTGGAACTATGAATTTTTTCTGTAGGAAAAAATTTGCTGTTCTGTATGTTTGATGTTTTCAGCTTTTGCTGAATAGGGTTCGATATTAGAACATTCGAAGTTTTGAAACTTTGATGTTCTAATATAGACCCAAATATTATTACACCCATCTGACAAACTGCTGCTGTCTGCATATAAAGTTACCACTCTAACTTAGTAAAGATACTCCCTGACTTGAAGAATTATAGCAGCAGCGGCACACAAAATAATGAAATGTCTCAGAGTACTCAATGTTCATGACCCTTCTGATCTTCGAACTGACTGTTGCTACAATACCAGGTTTTGCATAAATAAACTGATAGGAAGCATTAGAAAAGAAAAGAAAAAGAGGATTTGATGTGGGAAGAGGCAACAAGAAGCCTGACTTAAAAAGGTAATACAAGTTATGAAAGAAAAAGGAAGGCCTATAACAATTTATGTGTGTGTGTGTGTATGTGTGTGTGTACATATATTACACACAAACATTTACATACAGACACACACACATATATATGTATCCCACTGGGCAGGAAACAGTCAATGCAGGTCATGGGAATTATAGACAGAATATCTGGCAAATACAGTGAAAATTAAATTATATTCAGCTTGAACATTATAAAACAAAAAGCAGTAGGAGCACATAATGCATTTGTATTGTGTACATCCCAACAAAATTAAATTCCAAACAGATTTAATGTCAGAAAATAAAATTAGTTCTACAAGAAAATGTCACATGACGGTTGTGTGTGAAAAGGAGGTATAGGGGGCCAGCTGATGAATAAGGGAAAGACAGTCTTGAGTAACACTTAACAGAAGGCAGATCTGCAGGCATACCAGTTAATTTGACCAAACACTGTATATCAGCATAGTTTTAAAACTGACACAGTTAAAAATATATGTATGTATGTATGTACACACACACACACACACACACACACACACACACACACACACACACACACACACACACACACACACACACATGTGTATGGGTACTCAGCATAACCGTGAATATGCCAACACAACTCCAGATGCAAGAAATTATGGTCTTAACGCCTACTAGGATAAGGCAGAGTTCTAAGTAAAGCTTGAGTACCCATAACTTTATATTCCATATTACAAATCTCTGGCTACAGGACCCAACAGGACAGAGCCCTTCTGGCTGTTTCAAAGGACTAAATCATTATCACTGTATCCCCGAAACAAGATAACAACAGAGACCATATCCAGACAAAAGCAAAACATGCAAACTTTACACAGACAATGAATAGAGGTCAAGACTGAAGCACTAACTACCTTTCCAGCGAACGTCTCCAGAAAAAGACCGCACACATTAAGGCTGTCCAAGAAGAATTTGCTTTCAAAATAGACTGTAACATCTTGCCATTCTTACTATATAAAGAAAACAAGGCAACCTGAATGTCATTTACACAGCCACTTTGTCAACCTTTTTACCCACTTTTTCTTGTGATACTATTCTTTCTAAGCCAGTCTATTTTTTCTGCAGTACAGCAGACAGTGTGGCATAAATAAATATTTGTTCCATCCAGATGCCCTGTTTCGTGACACAACCTTTACTTCCCATGACATTGTTATTCAATGTAATGGTGGCATGTTAATGTGCCACGGATGAATATTTGCCCGGGAAATTGGAGTGCAGCCAGTTATTTAAATTTCGTAGTCGAGCCTAATGTTGTTGCCCCCACCCCCCTGCCCATCATTTACAAAATGTACTCAACCCTCAAAACTTTGCGCCTATACGTACAAGGAAGGGGCACAATAATTTCAACTGTTGCCACTAAAAACATAATGGTTATTTTTAGATGGTTATTTCTATAACATAAGCAAGTTCTGTGTATAAACACTGCCATTCTAATTATTTTGCTCTGCCAGTAACAACATTTCAAAACTGTTTCATAAAACATAAGCATTACAGTACATTGCGTATGTCTAACTACATGCTTTCCAGGGTGAGACATCAGTTGATGCATATACATAAACATACATCTTATACTGGCACAAGAAGACTGATCAGTCCTGCTGATTTTTTAAGACATTAATGTGCATACCATAGTACCATATTTTCTTTAAAACAACAGCTGTACAGATTTATTCCGTGCTCCACTACACAGTAACAGAAATACTAGATACGTCTGCTTAAACTTTCCTTAATGCCACAAGAAAACAGTTACGTTTCGTTCACAGAATATTTAGTTTCCACTTTAAGACACAAAGTTGATTCAGTATAGGTACCTTATTTTATTATAAATCACAACTCTGTTTTCTTTATTAGAATAAAAAAATGCTGCACCCATCCGTAACGTGAACTTACCGTATACTGAAATTGGCGAACCATAGAAAGGTTATTTGTAGTACGGGACCAGAAAATTAAAATAATAAGACTGCCTGGAGAAACATTAATTAGATGAGGCACTAACACTGACTGCTGGCATTATTTAGCAGTTAAAATTTCTCTCAAGTGAGGGAAAAGGGTAACCTGAGAGATCCTAGCAGTTATGTAGACAAATTCCTGCACGGGAGGCACGCATTTATAGAATTTGAAGATTATAATTAAATAAATGTTTTGTACATTTACAACACTGCAGAGAAACAGGTACTAGCTGATAAAAACAAAGACTATAAGGAAAACAAAGATATAACTGTACACAGTAACATTTACGTGAAGCAACGATAAAATCAACTGCTAAGCTGTAGTAAGCACTGTGTGAAGCTGGGAACCCGAGCAATGTGTCTCTTATTCCAGGCGGAAGAAAAACAGGACTGGAAGAGACCTCTGCTGTGGGTGGAACTGCAAGAGCGTCAGGACTGATGTCAAAAAATGGGAGGGGAGTAAATCAGTGATTGACAGTGCTTCATCTTCGGACCGAAGCAGAAATGCAATTGCAGGAACAAGCCAGTGCCCTTTAAGATGCAAGTATTCTACTTGTGGTGCTACTAACATAGCTTTAAAACTTTATACCACAATAGAGATACCATTTGCTAAACAAAACAGTTGCACATTGTAAATAGACTTGGCATGAGCAGCAGTAAACTTCGCTTCCCTTAAAACTCACAGTTCCTTGAAAATGCACTTGAAAATAAATTACACCTGCTAACTCTAACTTGGGCATTTCACTTTCTCTCTCTCTCACAAACATACCACACCCCTCAAGGCTTCAACCTTAGTGCAAGAAATCTGGACAAAGCCTAAAATAAATAGGGACAGATTATAAATATGGCTCTCATAAACTTAGAAAATTGAAAGAGTAACAGGATTTGTGTTAGTATGCAGTCTCATTATTTAGGAACTTCAATCCTTTTTAGGAGGAATATGGGGCAAAAACCTGGACATTTTGCAAAAACCTGGACAGCTGAGGGGTATGCTACCTCCCTCTTACACACACACACACACACACACACAAAATAATTATGGTGAGACTTGAATTAGTTCTGGGAAGGTTGCACTAAATGGCACCGTGCTTGATCTGAAGTGGGTGAAATCCTGGTAGCCAGTGATAATAACTGATCTGCAGCTCAGCAATGTGGAGCATTAAAGCATTTTTAGCAGAGCATTGTTTCATCACTACCTATTGTGTTTGCACATAAGCTGTAGTTATTTCAAACATTTGCCATTTTTGATTACTACAGAGTACATTTACCCACCAGAGCTATTGTGTTTTGACTTCAGTGTGGAGCTTACCTAGTTGCTGCAGGGCTTGGCTTTTAAGTAAGGTAGCAATGCTTATTTACCATATACCATTAAAGCCACCCAACTAAGTGTACTAACACACAGACACTGCTATAAGACACTGGTCTCCAATAAAATGTAATGAGCTTCTGAAAATACTGTAATCCTGTCCTTTTATTACAAATACTGTCATATGCATTTCAATACCCAAGGCTTATACGTTATCTAGTTATTTAAATATTCTCTGCATGGCAATAACGAAAAGGCTTTCAATGCTGGTAATTCTTTAACAATATGCTTACTAAAGCCTACTTGCATCTTACAATCTCCGACAAGCTTACCTGATGTTCATTAAACCATGGCTACTTAAACAGAGCAACAGGGCACTGTGACAGCACGCAGTTCATGAATAATAAGAAGCATAAATCAACAGTATAAAAATCTGATATAAAACCAGAACATTCTGAAAAATCAAGGACAGATGAAAAGCCACGGTCGTATTTGTGATCTACCTTGGATGGGGGAATACTCTGCACACTTACACTGCATAACTGCTCCTTGCCTTCCTTGGACACATCTAGAGCCACTACAATGGAGGGTGGGGTGCAATAAGTATGTCATAATTTGAAATGTCTCTGGCTGACAGTGATGGCTCTGACACTCATACCTCTCAACTTCAGAGCAAGAAATCTGGACAAAGCCATACAGAGAACTAGAAGTGGGACACAGGCCCAAAAATAAGGACATTTTTTAAATATTGCTCTTAATAAGGACATTTTTTAAATATTGCTCTTATAGGTTCATGGGTTCATACTAGGCTATCTGCCCGAGGGCATTTACAAGCCTAGCCCATAGTTTTGTGGCTTACGCCACCCCTTTAGTATGGGGAACTATACCCATTATTTTGCTGTGACTCTGTCGAGTAGTGACACTGAGGTAATCCCTGGGGTATATCTGCGATCTCCCATCCATTGGTCAAGATTTCTCTTGAACAAGGCCAGCGAGGTGCTCTGCCTCACATATACCGGGATTTTGTTCCACAGCATAGGGAGTCTTTGGGTGATGAATCTATCCCTCCAGCACGTCCTATATTAATAGCCGTGTCGACGTTTAAGTCTCCCGCCCTTGTGGCTCTGACGGATCTAGATTTTTTGAGGTGAAGTATATTCATCAAATCTGGGTTTGACATGGCCTTGTATGTCAGGCACAGGTCACCTCTGAGCAAGCGGTAAGCGACTGAATAGAGCTGGAGTTCTTTCAGTCGGGCAGCATAGGACAGATTTTTGAGACCCTTTATCCTTTTGGTGAGGAACTTTTGTGGCCTCTCCAGCTGCTGCAAGTGTCGGGTCAGATACATTCCGAATGGGGCATTGTACTCAATCATTGGTCTGATGAGTGATGAGTATAGGGAGACTATGACCTCCATTGATCTAGATGTGAATCCCTTCATGATAAGGTGGGCAATGTAGAAGGTCTTCCTAACTACTTTAGCTACATGGGTGTCGAATGACAGGCTACTGTCAACCTGGGTCCCCAGGTCCCTGATAACTTCTTCTGTGCTCAGTGGATTGCCACCTATATGGTAGCTAGGGGTAACCTTGTTTTTCCCGAAGGGTATGACTATGCATTTTTTGGCATTTAACTTTAGGCCATGGCTCTGGCACCAGTTATCCGTTTCTGTGAGACTCTTCTGAAGGATATCTGTGTCAGATGTGTTTTTGACTACGGCGCCCAATTTGCAGTCATCTGCAAACTTTGTCAGCCATAACCCTCCTGTGTTTGCTTGTACTTCGGAAAAGTAGATGCCAAACAAGAGTGGGCCCAGGACTGAGCCCTGTGGGACACCACTTGTGACAGGCTTTGAGTCTGACATGGTGCCAGCAACTCTGACCCTGTGGGTTCTGTCATGCAGCCAGTTTGCAACCCATCTTGTGATGTATGGGTTAACATTTAAGCTGATGAGTTTTTCAATGATACCCGAGTGGGGTATTGTATCGAAGGCTTTCGCCAGATCGAGGTAGGCTGTATGGACAGCCTTTCCCTCATCAATGGCTTTGGTGACTGTTTCGAAAAAGTCAACCAAGTTTAAAAGGCATGATCTGCCTTTGACAAAGCCAAACTGGGTTGGATCCAAAGTCTGCAAATTCCCTATGTCTTTATTTATGAGATCCATTATGATCCTCTCCATGGCTTTGCAGATAAGGCTTGTCAAGCTAATGGGCCGGTAATTTCCAGGGTCGGTGGAGGCACCGCCTTTGTGAAGTGGGACCACAGTCGCAGTGTGCCACTCCTGGAGTGCGTATCCAGAGGTGAGACTATGATTAAACAGCTGTCCTAGCTGTGGGTTTAATTCCTCGTTGAGTTCGTGGAGCACACAGCCGGGGACACCATCAGGTCCCATGGATGCTGTGTTTTGCTTTGGAGAGAGCAGTTATCACTTGTGCGTTAGAGTTGTTTGCCGGGCTGCAATCGTTTGGTTTAGATATATCTCCTTTTGGTGGGAGTTTGCACTGAACCTGTCAGCCAGTATGTTGGCAATGTCTGTAGGATCAGTAATCTTCACATCATTTTGAACTAGTTCTGAGCATATCTGGGAGTTTCCTCCCAGGTTTCTAACATAGCTAAAGAAAGCCTTATGATTGTTTTTTGAGTCTTTAGCTATTTTTCTCTCAAAATTTGCTTTGGATGATTTTATGAGAGCTCTTAGTTTTTTACTTATAGTGATCGAATGTGTCTTACCTTTTAAGGATTTTGCTCTATCTTGTAGTAGCTTCCTCCTTTTGTTGTAGAGTTTGTTTATGGCTGGGGTCCACCAAACTGGACGCTTGCCTTTGGTACAAAGAGTCTTTGTTTTGCTTGGGATTGCCTTATCCATGCAGTCCTGCAGGTGCTGGTAGAAGGCATTTGTAAGTGATTCAGTGGCTTGAGTACTGTTTCCCGCCGGCTCGGGGCCTTAAAGGAGACCACACTAGTCTTTAGAAGTGTGAAGTCGGCTTTCGAGAAGTTCTTTACTGTGGTCTTTTTTATTTGAGGTGGGGGTGGGATGAGGACCTCCAGCGAGATTAGTTTGTGATCTGATCTTACCAGTGAGGGGTATACTTCCGGTGTTGAACATTGTGCTCCCATGTTCATGATGATGAGATCAAGTATGTTTTCTCCTCTTGTGGGGATGGTGACTAGTTGTTCCATGGCATTTGAGTTTATGAATTCCAGGAACTTTTGGGCTAGGGTGTTTGGGCTTGAGTAGTGTTCCCAGTCTATATTAGGGTAATTGAAGTCACCTAGTATGATGGTGTTTGGAGATACATTTATCCCCTCCAGTGTTTTCAGGAAAGCCATGTGAGGTTCCTGAGTTTGTGAGGGTGGCCTGTAACATGCTACAATTTACAGAGCAGTCTTGCCTATGGTTAATTGCACCTGGATGGTCTCCGATGCATCGTGCGTTGCCACCAATCTTGAGGTGTGGGTGTCCTTGATGAATATGGATACCCCCCTCCTTTCTTGGTATTGTCTGGATTTTGGGGCCGGAACGCATGATATGAGGTAAAACCTGATAGTGCTGGGGTGCTCTCAGGAGCCTTGAACCAGGTTTCTGTCACAGCACAGACATCGATGTTCTCCATACTGAGAAGGGCCTCGAGTGCGTGCATTTTGAGATTGAGACTTCTGGCATTGAGCAGCATTACCCTTAGTTTTTTTCCTTTTTTGTGTTCTAGGGTGGTAGGTTTAGAATTTGAGCCTTGCCTAAAAAAGGCACTATGGGGGTGGCAAGAGCCTTTACCAATATCCGGAATCCCAGGGGTGACAGGTGCAAGCCGTCCCTTGCGAAGCAGCGTGGCTTGTCCAGCATGTCATCCCAGGCAGACAGACATTGGATCCCCTTTGAATGACACCAGAGTTTAAGCCAATTGTTAAAGCTGATTATCTTATCTCTGTATTGTGGCATCATTCTTGGTGAAGGTAGGATGCTGCTCAAGGTCAGGGTCATACCTGCCTGGGCTACATAATCAGAGAGCTCCTCAATGTCTCTTTTCATGTAGTCCAATGAGGTACGTCTCAGGTCGTTTACACCAGCGTGGACAATGACTGAGTCGTATTTGTACCTGCTTTTGAGAGACCTGAGTGCTTGCGTTATGTGGCGGATTCTAGCACCCGAAAGGCAGCTTACTGTAACCCTCTCCTTACTCAGTCTGGTGAGCGGAACGTCAGTGTGTCTGACTATGGAGTCACCAATGACTAGTGTGTCTGGCATTGTGTTTGGCCTTAAGGGCTGTGACTGTTTGACACTCTGACTGTGAGGTCTATGTGTTGCAGGTGTTGTGTTCTGAGGTGGTAGTTGTTTGGGTGTCTGCTTTGGTGGCCTCTGCTGTTTTGGTAGATTTTTGATCAGAGTTGAGAGAGCTCAGCCTCCAGTTTGGCCGTATAGTTGCATCTCTCGCATGTATTTGTGTTTTGTGGGAGGAGGAGAGGGTTCTGTGTACATGAGGCAATTGTAACATTGCCTCAATATTCCCAGGTGCACCAGCTGAGCAGGAGAGGACACTAGCAACTGATCCCTCGACATGCTAGAAGGAATAGACAAAAAACTTTAAAAGAGATTCCGGGGGAAGTGGGTGACTGAGAAATGGGGTTTGCCTTTTTGGGGTACTATCTATAACAAGAGTGCTGTATCAAGGTGATAAGTACTGTAGGAGCAAGTGCTAGGTTTAACAGATAGAGAATAGTCTACTTGGAGTCAGGTAGAGATGATCTTTTTAGTTATAGGATACGCTGATTAG
>NW_025049782.1:0-14865 GCF_019279795.1 Protopterus annectens
CATTACTCAAGCCCCAATACCCTAGGTAGATTCCCATAAATGTAATCTCCCTGGAAATCCACATCAAACTGCCCCCACACCTAGCACAGAAGACCACAGTGAAGAACTTCTCCAAAAGCTGACTTCCACACTTCTTAAGACGAAGTTAAGAATCCTTCAAAGACCCCCGGGCCAGTGGAAACCACAGCCCACTCCTGCTGAATCCTTTATAGCAGCAGTCTATGGACACCTACAGGGAATGCATGGATTATACAATCTCAAATAAAACCAAGACCCATTCCCCAAAGGCAGGCGTCCTGTCCTGGTGGACCCCAACCATAGGTAATAAGCCTATAGCACAACAGAAGGAGGAAGCTACTACATGATAGAGCAAAATCCCTAAAAGGGAAGGCATCTCTGATCAGTACTAGCAAAAACTTCACGATCCTCATAAAAATCATCCAAAGGAAGACCAACTTTGAGAGAAAAATTGCACAAGGAACACTAAAGATAATCCACAGAACTTTCTTCCAGTTATGTAATTTAGAAACTACAATTGGAAACTCCCAGATATGCTCAGAATTAGTCCAAAATGACAAAAAAATACGCTGAACCCACAGACATTGTAGCAACATGCCTAGCAGACCCAGGTTCAGTGCAAATTCCCCAAAGGGACTCAAATATCTATCCCAGCATAGTATTGCCTCCCTGACATCTCTATAGGATACTTTGGGTGAGAACCCACACGCGCCCTCTCCCAAAGCTAAAAAACACAGCATCAATGGAGACCAGACAGTGTCCCGGGTTGCGTCACTTCCCCATGAACTCAAGAAAGAGCTAAACCACACGCGCCACAAGGCAACTGTTTTAATCTCAGCCTTACTACAGGATATGTACCCAAGAGAATGATTGTACGGCAACACTGGTCCCACTCCACAAAGGAGGTGTGCTTCTGGGACCGGAAACTACTAGCCCCATAAGCTTGACAAGCCTGGTCTTGCAAAGCTATGGAAGAGGGATCATTATGGAACTCATAAACAAAGACATTGCCCAGGGACCTACAGACACTGGATCCCCTGCCCAAGTTACGGCACTTTGTTGGGAACAGATCCTGTACCTCTCTTGAACCTGAGGTCAGAGCTTCTTTGGAAACAGTCACTTCAAGGCCATTTGGTGATGAGGAATTGAGTAGTTCACACGGCCTGCCATGACCTTGCAAAGCCTTGACACAATACCCCACTTTCGGGCATCATAGACAAGCTCTCCAAGCTTAAATATAAGCCCCCTATGTGATAAGATGGGTTTGCAAGCTGGCTCAAGGGACAGAGACACAAGGTCAGGAACTGCTTGGAGCCATGTCCAGGACTCTAAACCAGTGCAGATAGAGTGAGTGTCCCACAGGTATCTCGGTCCTGGGACCTGGCAACTTGTTCATTATTTTTTTCTGAGGTACAAGGCTAACATGGGAGGATTGTGGCTTGACCAAGTTACATGAATATTGATTGCAAAACTGGGCCATAATTGATTCTCCATGAGACACAAGCATCCTTCAAAAGGGTCTCATAGAAACAGAAAACTGGTGCCAGGGCCATGGCCTTAAACTAAACGCCAAAAAAGTGTATAGTCATACCTTTGGGAAAAACAAAGTGCCACACAAATTACCACATGGGTGGTAATAAAATTAAGCAACCAGGAAGAAGTAATTAGTGGGGATACAGGGGACCCAAGTTGACACTAACTCTCTCGTTTGACACCTGGCATTTGCCAAAGTGGTTTAGAAAGATCCTTCCCATATTGCCCACCTGATCATGAAGGGATTCAAGCATCACCCAGATCGTGGAGAGGTCATTGTGAAGCCCTTACTCTTCCCTCATCAGGCCGGCATAATTGAGTACAATGCCCCATTTGGGATGTACCTTACCGATACGCGGTCTTGGGAGCAATTGGAAGAACCCCAAAGAAGTACCTCACCAAGAGGATCAAGGGACTCAAACATATGCCATACAGAGATGCCACGGCTAAAGAAACTCCAGCTCTACTCAGTAGCATACTGCCTACTCAGAGGCGATCTATACCTGACGTACAAGGCCATGTCAACCCAGGATTAATGGACATGTTCACCTCAGAAAATCCAATCCCAACCCAGAGCTACATAAGCTTTAGAGATGTGAACCTCCAGCACAGAAATAAATAGGACATGCTGGAGGGACAGATTCACTAACCCCAGAGGCTCCCTTCACTCTGGAATAAAATCCCAGTCCATGTTGGGCAGAGCTCCTCACTGACTCTGTTCAGAGAAATCTTGTCAGGTGGATGGGAGATTGCAGGTTTACACCCAGGGGTCACTTCTGTGTGGCTGCTAGATACAGGGTACAGTAAACTAAACCTTAAAATGGGCACAGTATACTCATTCCCAGGGGTGGCGAAAGCCAAACACACTCTAAGGCTGAAGCTTTATAAATGCCCTAGGGCAGATAGCGCCTTAGTATGAACCTATATGAGGGTTGGGGAGGTGAAAATTGCAAAGTGGGTGGGCTGTCAAATCTACAGAAATTGCTTGGCCTTGAGCAGAGGAGCCAGGCAGGGGTGTCTTCTTTCCCCTTTATTATTTGCATTATATTTAGATCCATTGACAAAGAAAATAAGGGACTCAGAAATTCAAGGATATATAATTGGTTAAGATAGTCAAGAAAAGCTGGCTTTATTTGCAAATGATGATATTTTGTACCTGACAAAACCAGAAAAAGACATTACAGTGTTGTGTAACATTTTGAGACCATTTCATAGCTTTTCGGGATATAAAATTAATGAAGCTGAAACAAAGGCTGCTTCTTCTTCTTTCGGCTTTTCGGTTGAGGGTTTCTTCCACAGCCCTGTGAGGATCACCTGTCTGCTCATGATTGGCAGTGGAATTTTACAGTGTCGGTGTGCTGCCAGCACGGCACCCAACCTTCCACAGAGGCACACACTCACACCTAGGGCCAATTTAGAGTGTCCAATCCACCTACAGCATGTCTTTGGGATGTGGAGGAAACCCGGAGCACTGCAGAGGAAACCCAGCGACCACCACAGGGGAGGACATGCAGACTCCGCACAGAAGGCACCCCAGCCGAGGATCGAACTGAGAACCTCTTTAACAGCTGTGGTGATGCAGCCCGCTTAACCGCTGCACCACTGTGGCCGCCCAAAGCTAAAACAAAGGCACTATTGGTAAGTTATGTTCCCGCACATGAACTGGTTCAGGAATACCCATATTTATGGGGACATGAAAAAATGAAATATTTAGTAGGAGTATGGATTAAAAATGATTATAGTGTGGCAGCTAAGGATATGCGGGAAGAGACTAAACAAAATATAATTCAAAAACTGAGAAAATGGAAGCTTTGTTATGTGGATATGGATAATGAGATACAAGCAGTTAAAATGTTTTAGTCTCTTTAGTGTTTTACACAAGTCTGGTATATTTTTATCAACCAGAGGAGAAGCTGTGGGTAGCAATTAATAGAGCTGAATGACTTTATCTGGGAGGTGTAGATGGCAAGAGTCAAGTGGGATACGCTGATTCTTCCAGTAGAACAGGGCAGATTGGCATTATCCAATTTGAAGGGGTATTTCAGAGCTACACAGTTAAGGCTCCTATACATAGTACAAGCATAAAACTATAATTCAAAGTGGAAAGGGATGATGATGAAACACAGGGGGGGGGAGCTCACAAAATGAGGATAGACTGGGATTTTGTATGCAGCCCTTTAAGGAGAATAACAGTAATCATGCAGAGTATTTTATCCATAAAGTAACAGAAAGTATTCTAAGAACTAAACCAACGTGGGAATGGAGAAAGAGATAACTGCAATTAGGGATACAGACAATAGGCAAGAGGGGGACTGGAATTTATTGGAGGAAATTGGCAAAGGAACCAAGGTATTGGGAGCAAATAACTGGAGAGGGAAAGATGATAGAATGAGAAGATGTTAAAAATGTATTTGGCCTGCAGGTTAGAGATTGCCTTTTTTGTCAGGAATTGATATCAGAGTACAGGCAAAGAGAAAGAAATAGGAGGGTCCTAAACAAAAGACCAACACTGCTAGAGTTTTTAATAGAATCTAGAACAGAAGCTGTCATTAAAAAAGGAATAATTAGAGCATATAAAATATTGCACGATAAGTATAAGAATCATTCAGAGGAGGTTAAAAAGGATTGGGAAGAGAGATTGGATAAGCAATTCACAAAGAAACAATGGGAGGATATATGTATGTCTAACAAATATGCAACAAAATCTAGATAGGATTTATGCATGGAAATGTTTAAATAGATATTTTTATACTACAAGTAGAGTCCAGAGAATTTTTCCTCAGGTAGACAGTAAATGTTGGAGGTGCGAAGAGGAAGAAAGAGGTAATTGGGAACGTATTTACTGAGAGTGTGGTGATTTGACGGACTTTAAGGATTCCCTGCAGGATGCACTGTCAGAGATGCTGGGTGGGCAGATTGATCTGATGAGGGAGATGATTTTTCTGAGACTTGATACAGAATTTGAATTGCCTAGACATAATGGTGGCTGCTAAAAAAGCAGTTACTAGAAAATAGAAATCAAAATCTAAACCAACTATACTGAAAGCAGTGAATATAGTAACAGAGATAAAACAACTGGAATTGAGTTCTTTAGAAAAGGGTAGGAGCAAACTACATGTGAAAAAATGGGAATTGTGGGAACAATACATACAGGGGAGGAATGAGGTCTAAAAGGCAGCAAAAGTTAAATCAGCTATGTAATGTTTGAGTGAGAAAAATTGGGTAGATTATAAGTGATGTATAATGTTTGCAACTGGGAGTGTCAGCATGGTTTATGATGCAAAATGCTTGCAACTAGAATTGTATCTGTGTGGTTTGTTTTCATTTATATAAATGTATGATTGCCTATATAATAAGTGATAGTTTAATGAAGATGTTTCTTTAAAAAAAAGTAGGAATTGAATGATTTATGTAGCATTGCTTAGGTTATATGCTGTATCGCAACATATATGAAGTATAATACAAATTAATGTTTATGTTAATATAGTTTGATGTCACAAGTGATAATTCTATTAAGGTGTTTGAAAAAAAATTCTGCTAGGGAAGGGCAGGACTTCAGTCAACCCATTGCACACCCTGTCCTAGCACCCTGAGTGTTCATGTGAGAACAGGAATGGAGAGAATAAAAAAAGAAAGCTTGAGCCACCCCTTACGGCTGCCTGGATGATGACTCTGTTATCTCTCACCCACTGATGGGAACAGTTGGGCTGATCGACCAAGAGAGGGTCTGACAGTTGTCAGGCAGCAGGGGCAGAAATAAATGTATATGTGGGGAGGTTAAGTGGGTTAAGATGAGATGTGTAGGTAAATTAACTTGAAGTAGTAAAAGGTTAGAAGGCTTAGGGAGCATACATTAGGAGATGGCTAGAGCAGTAATAGTGTACTCTTGTAGGTGACTACACTTTGCAGCACAGCTTCATACAGTGAGATTAATCAAGAACCTCTTTTCTGTTTAGCAGACTTGATGCTTCAAGACTAAGACTTAAGTACAAGGCCTTGTAGCATTTAGTGTGTTATCCTGGAAGCTGTGTCTGGGCAAGATGTGTAGTGAGGCTCTTTCAGTATATTGTTGCACAAATAGTGCACAAGCTTGTGTTTTAAATGTAATCCCTACACCTTCCTTCCAGTTGTCAGTATAAAATCATATCCATTTCTAGACGTAAACCTCACCCCTACCTTTACGTTTCCATGTGTAATTTTAGGGTCTGCTTCACGTTGTTGTAAGCTGTTGTAAGCTTGCACTGCATGTGAATTGTTTTTACTACTGTTTTTGCTACTTTTCTGAAAAAAAAAAAATTCTGCTTTTACTGTATTTGTGTTTCTTCCTACTTTATTTTGCTTTTGCGTCATCTTAAAAGTACTCAGTTGTATTTATTACTGCTTGGTGTAACTCATTCTAAGCCTTTTAGTTTAAGCACTTGGGCTTCAGACCAGTTGTTTTACATTAAGAAGGTTTGTGGTCTGCACTGTAGTGGCAGAACAGGTAGCTTACATCCTTCTAAGTTGGGAACTGCTGATTGAGGGCTCAGTGTCTGTTATTCTAAAAGTGTATTAATTCTGGTTTAAGCACTTGGGCTTCAGGCCAGTTATTTTACATTAAAAGGGTTCATGGTCTGCACTCTTGTGGGAGGAGAGGCTGGACTCTGCCCTTCTGAGCTTGGAATTTCTGGTTAAAGGCTTATAGTGCCTGCATATTTGAACTGATTCTTACTGAAATTGGTGCACCTTGTTTGCTGTGGCGTAGACTAGATCCAGGCCTGCTGAATCTAGCTTTGTTTGTATAACTTGAGCACTAATCCAGGCATTCTTTAAAGTATTCAATTGTATTTACTACTGCTTGGTAGTAACTTGATTAAAGTGTAGCTATCATTCCAAGTCTTTTGGATTAAGCACTTGGGCTTCAGACCAGTTGTTTTACATTAGGAAGGTTTGTGGCCTGCACTGTGGTGTCAGGACAGGTAGCTTACATCCTTCTAAGTTGGGAACTGCTGATTGAGGGCTCAGTGTCTGTTATTCTAAAAGTGTATTAGTTCTGGTTTAAGCACTTGGGCTTCAGGCCAGTTATTTTACATTAAGAAGGTTTGTGGTCTGCACTCTTGTGGGAGGAGAGGCTGGACTCTGCCCTTCTGAGCTGGGAATTTCTGGTTAAAGGCTTATAGTGCCTGCATATTTCAACTGTTTCTTACTGAAATTGGTACACCTTGTTTGCTGTAGCATAGACTAGATCCAGGCCTGCTTTATCTAGCTTTGTTTGTATGCTTGTTGTTTGTTTACTTGTTATTTCCATGAAACGCTAATACCACCTAAAAAGCGGCTTTTCAGCGCTTCTGTGGATCCCTAGTGATATCTACATTGCTTACTGTACTTATTTCCTTGTTTCCCTTAAAAGAAAGTTACTGTTTGTCATTTTTGATTTAAGTTACCTGCAACACATTGCATTTAAGTTACCTGGCACTTGCTCACTAAAGCAATTATATAAGTCAGCACTAAAAAATTAAAAGCACTACACCCTCACAAACTCCCCTTGAGTACCTTGTTCCCCATTGGCCATTTTTTTTCAATTATAAAGGAATTCCCAATATTATTCCAGCATGTCCAAAGGTCAGTTGTCAATCTCCTCTCCGGTCCAGCTGGTGAATCTGGGAATCTTGAGGCAATGTTACAACTGCCTCATGTACACAGACAACCCTCTCCTCCTCCCAACAAATTCCAACACATGTGGGAGATGCATCCATATAGCCAAACTGGAGGCTAAGCTCTCTCAACTCAGTACTGGCGTAACCAGTCGGGAGGAGAAGGATACCACACTCACTACAATTCCAGTCTCACATAGACCTACCACGACAGCAAACCGAACACATAAACACACAAAAACATACTCGGAGGCTCTAAATAAAAATTTGCCTAAGGAGCAGAGACCTCCAAATCAGACACCCAAGCAACTGCTACCCCAAAACAAAACACGTGCAACACATAGCTCACAAAGCCAGTGTGCCGAACAGTCACAGCCCTTAAGGCTAAACAACACACCTGATACACTTGTAATAGGTGACTCTATCGTCAGTCCCGCTCACCAGGCTGAACAAGGAGAAAGTCACGGTGAGCTGCCTGTCGGGCGCTAGGATCCGCCACATAACACAAGCACTCAGGTCACTCCAAGGCAAGTACAAATATGACTCAGTCATTGTCCATGCTGGTGTGAATGACCTGAGATGTACCTCCGTGGACTACATGAAAAGAGACATAGAGGAGCTCTCTGAGCATGTGGCCCAGGCCGGTATGACCCTGACCTTGAGTAGCATCTTACCCTCACCAAGAATAATGCCACAATATGAAGACAAGATGATCAATTTCAACAATTGGCTTAAGTATTGGTGTCATTCAAAGGGGATCCAATGCCTGTCAGCCTGGGATGACATGCTCAACAAGCCATGATGCTTCGCTAGGGACGGCTTACACCTGTCACCCCTGGGCTTTCGGATATTGGCAAAGGCTCTTGCTACCCTCATACTTCCTTTTTTAGGCAAGGCTCAAATGCAAACCCACCTCCATAGGTATCACAAGGGATAAGAAACTAAGAGTAATGCTACTCAATGCCAGAAGTCTAAACCTCAAGATGCACGCACTCGAAACTCTCCTTAGCATGGAGAACATCGATATCTGTGCAGTAACAGAAACCTGGTTCAAGTCTCCCGAGAGCACCCCAGCACTACCAGGTTATACCTCATACCATGCTTTTCGGCCCCAAAACTTGGACCGAACCACAAAAGGAGGGGAAGTATCAATATTCGTCAAAGATACCCACACCTCCAGGTTGGTGGCACAGCACGAAGCATCAGAGACTATCCATGTGCAACTAACAGTGGGTAAACTGCCTTCCAGTTTATAGCCTGCTACAGACCACCCTCCCAAACCCAGGAACCCCACTCAGCCTTCCTGAGAACACTGGAAAATATGAAGGTCTCTCCAAACACCATTATATTGGGCGACTTCAACTACCCAAACATAGACTGGGAGCATTACTCTAGCTCCAACACCCTAGCCCAAAGGTTCCTAGAATTTATAAACTCAAATGCTATGGAACAACTTGTTACCACTCCCACAAGAGGGGAAAACATACTGGACCTGATCATCACCAACATAGGGACTCTATGCTCCAGACCAGAAGTGTATTCCTCACTGGTAAGATCAGACTATAAACTAATCTCACTAGATATTCACATCCCGACCCCACCTCCTGCCCAGAAAACCACAGTGAAAAACTTCTCTAAAGCAAATTTCACACTCCTCAAAACCGAGGTGGAATCCTTCAAAGCCCCCAGGCCTGTGGAAAATATGGCCCAGACCGCAGAATCCTTTATAAATGCATTCTATGAACACCTTCAGGAATGCATGGATCATGCAATCCCAAATAAAACCAAGACCAAATCCTTCAAAGGCAGACGTCCTGTCTGGTGGACCCCAGCCATAAACAAACTATACAATAGAAGGAGGAAGCTACTAAATGATAGAGCAAAATCCCAAAAAGGGATGGCATCTCTGATCAGTATTAGCAAAAAACTACGGGCACTCATAAAATCATCTAAGGCCAGCTTCGAGAGAAAAATTGCACAGGACACTAAGGATAATCACAAGGCTTTCTTTAGTTATGTTAGGAACCTGGTGGAATTCCCATATATGTTCAGAATTAGTCCAAAATGACAAAAATACACCAACCCACAGACATTGCCAACATCCTAGCTGACAGGTTCAGCGCCCCCCACCAAAGGGCAAATATCTATCCCAGCAGAGTGCTGCCCCTGACATCTCAGATGCTCAGGTAAGAGCCGCTTCTCCAAAGCAAAACACAGCATCAATGGGACCAGACGGTGTCCCGGCTCGCCCCACATGAACTCCAAGAAGAGCTAAACCCAAACATAAAACTACTGTTCAGTCTCAGCCTTTACTACAGGATATGTACCCAAAGAGTGGCATACAGCAACAGTGGTCCCTCTCCACAAAGTTGATGCCTCAACGGATCCTGGAAACTATCGCCCCATAAGCCAGACTAGCTTGGTCTGCAAAGCTATGGAAAGGATCATCATGGACCTCATAAATAAAGATATTGGGGGACCTACAGACACTGGATCCTACCCAGTTCGGCTTTAAGGGCAGATCCTGCCTCTTAAACCTGGTTGATTTCTTTGAAACAGTCACCAAGGCCATTGATGAGGGGACGGTGGTCCACACAGCCTTACCTGGACCTCGCAAAAGCCTTCGATACAGTACCCCACTCGGGCATTATAGATAAGCTCACCAGCTTAAATATAAACCCCTATGTCACTAGATGGGTTGCAAACTGGCTCAAGGACAGAACCCACATGGTTAGAATTGCTGGAGCCATGTCAGACTCCAAACCAGTTACAAGTGGCGTCCCACAAGGCTCAGTCCTGGGACCTCTCTTGTTCGGTATATATTTCTCGGAGGTACAGGCCAACACGAAGGACTGTGGCTGACCAAGTTCGCAGATGACTGCAAACTGGGCGCCATAATCGACTCTCCGGCCGACTCAAGCATCCTCCAAAAGGGCCTCATAGAAACAGACAACTGGTGCCAGAGCCATGGCCTCAAGCTAAACGCCAAAAAGTGTATAGTCATCCCCTTGGCAAAAACAAAGTGCCCACAAATTACCACATCGGTGGTAATCCATTAAGTACAGAAGAAGTAATTAGGGACCTGGGGACCCAAGTTGATAGCAGTCTCTCATTTGACAACCACATGGCCAAAGTGGTTAGAAAAACATTTTATATAGCCCACCTAATCATGAAGGGATTCACATCTAGATCAGGGGAGGTCATCGTGCCTCTTTACTCATCCCTCATCAGGCCCATAATTGAGTACAATGCCCCTTTTGGGATGTACCTTACCAGACACCTGCAGCAACTGGAAAGACCCCAAAAGTACCTCACCAAGAGGATCAAAGGGCTCAAACAGATGCCATATGCTGCCCGGTTAAAGAAACTCCAGCTCTACTCAGTGGCATACTGCCTGTTCAGGGGCGATCTGTGCCTGACGTATAAAGCCATGTCCAACCCGGAATTAATGGACATGCTGCACCTCAGAAAATCCAAATCCCATCGAGCTACGCGCTTGAGAGACTTGAACCTCAGCACTGAAATAAATAGGACATGCTGGAGGGACAGATTCATAACCCAGAGGCTCCCTTCACTCTGGAATAACATCCCAGTCCAGGTTAGGCAGAGTCCCTCATTGACTCTCTTCAAGAGGAATCTTCATGAGTGGATGGGAGATCGTAGGTTTAACCCAGGTATCACTTCTGTGTCACTGTTAGACAGAGGCACAGTATACTAACTTCGAAAAAGGGCATAGCAAAATTAATTTAAAATGGGTGGCGAAAGCCAAGCACATTCTGGCTAGGCTTATAAATGCCCTAGGGCAGATAGCCTAGTATGAACCTATGAACAATATTGAGTTTGATATTGTCGGCACAACAATATCGAAAGTGAAGAACACTGTGCAAGTAAACAGAAATCTGTGTAAGGGGAGATTTCCATTTACCTCAATGTAGTGCGGTCTCTGAGTTGGTATATTTAAGTAGGAGAGGTGGGGGGGGGGGCTAGCCCCACTGCCTACGCCATTTAGTTTTTTTTTTATTTGTTTTTCTTTTTTTTTTACATTATTCGATGTTTTACTTAATCGATCAATACATTTTGACCTTTATTGATTTGATTAAGTAAACTTTCAATAACGTGATATAGATGCTAATTTTAAGGTAGTACAGATGCTTCCCTGAAGTTGCAGTGCTAAGATGCTGTGTATGTTTAGCTTAGACGTTTTACTCCAGTTTATTTTAAGATGGTATGTCTCCATGATAAGACCTGCCATCTTTTGTGATTAAGTTTTATTTTTCCTTTCTTGTGTAGACCCCCTAGCCACCTCGCCCTCTTTTGTTATATCCCTAACAGTACTCTAAGGAAGGCTCCCCCACAGATCTCCCAACCGTTCCGAATTACTCGGTTTTTACCGAGTTTTGTGGTCCAAATGAAGGGGTGCCACGATTCCCGTGTGGCACCCCTTCATTTCCGATTTTTCTTTTCTTTTTTTAAAATTTTCGTGCTGTCGGAGCTGACGTCATCACGTGCGCGATGATGTCAGCACCGTCAGGCTACCAGCCAGTTGGAATTGAGCACAAGGAGCTCGCATCATCATTTCCGGCTGGCGGTTAAGTTAACGGCGGGAATACAGTCAGCGAGCCCTGAAGGGGCCGGGATTAATGGCAGCTGGGGGATACAGCGAGCCCTGAGGAGCGAAGATGGAACAGAAGAGGCCGAGCACTACTCAGGGTAAGTGTGTGTGTGTGTGAAAATTCCCCCATATTCTCCCGCTTGGTGGGGATCCACCGTGACATGTTTTTGATCCTGCTTCACTCAGCCCTGCCCTCCTTAGCCCGTTTTTCACGAGGTGATTTTTGCCTCGGGACTGGGAGTCGGGACGATCACCGAGCTATGCCATGTTGAAAAGTCACTAGCAGGGGTTGTCACACTGGGGACCAAAACAAAACAACCCTTTCTGACACTCTGGAGCTGTTTTCCTATGGTTAGGTTTTACTTACAATAACATATCCCTTCCAACGAATTGCAAGAGTAGTGATTCCTCAGACGGCACCAAAGTGCCCAGCTGTCTACCAGTCACCATAGAGTTGGCAATTCCCTCCAGGTTTTTTACATGTCATTTTTTTTAGTTCTCAGCTGCAACCAAGAGCTGGAATTAGGCAGCTTCTGCTACTCTTAATCACATAAATCAAACGGTATTCTCCACTACTACACAGCACAAACCTATCGGGTATAATACAAATGATCAGTCACAGAACGAAGTTTTAACAACTACCATACTTTTAACTCGCGCTACGCAAGTAGTCTCTTGTAGCTTGTGGAGGAGTCGCTATCAAAACTCGTTCCCAGTGGCGGCGGGTCCACTGAAAGTTTTGTTGGACGAAGGCAAAATGAGTTCTATCGTCATAGCTCGAAAAAAAAAGAGCAGGTGATCTACCAGGTTGTGCTAAGAACATTTATTTCGGAAACGTTAGGTTTACCGCTGCCAGTTTAGCATGCAAAGTTATTTTAAGCCCCATCTACTGCGATATAGATCTTGTTTATGGGGGCAGCATGTAGTACTCAGGTTACTGAATGAAGGCTGCTTAAATCGATTGATGCAGATGCTAAAATATTTTGGATTTGCATGTGTGTGCAGTGAGGTAGCGTAGCACGGGTTAAACGCGATACAGTCCTGCAGTTTATTGTCATTCCTGTTCTCAACGTGTGGTTCCACCGTTCCAGTAAAAGTAGAATTTGCTAAAGGTGCTTATTATTTGCTTCAATAAGACACCTATAAAAACCACAGTTCCTGGCATCAGGATTGTTTATATAATACACTTGGTGGCTAGAGGTATTCGGGCTCAAACCCTGTACCTTTAGTACAGGGTATAAAGAGCCTACTATCCCTAGCTACCACCATTTCTGACTGAGTTGAGACTTGAGAGCTATGATGAGAAGTAAGAACACTTTTTTTTGTGCTAAGAGTTTAGAGCTATGATAAGCAGTGAGCACACATTACAATTTGTATTCCCCTATTATTGTTTTTGTGCTAACAGTTCAGAGGTATGGTGAGTGAGAAGTGAGAACTGAATTTGTATTCCCCCATTATTGGCTTTGTCGTTTGTCCATGTTTTTTGTGTTGAGGTTAAAAGCTATGTTGAGAAGTGAGAAATTAATTCACTAAATGATGGCTATTAAGTTTCAGTCTTCTGTTTTTCAGGCAGCTGCTGATTTGGGATAGTGGTATGTTGTTCTGAATGTAGTGCAGAGAGTCCTGGGTTCAAAACCTGCCAGTGAAATGCATGATGGTAGCACAACATTTTATTCTAGCAACTTTACAAAATTATACAAGCAATGTTTAAAATGTGTCCCTGGTTTTGACCTTTGTCCCTCCTGTAAAAAAATGAAATTGAAAATAAGTGCGAAATGCTGTGCAAGATGCCTATGGCTTACACTACTGTCGTTCTATTTATATTGTGGGTGTGGAAGCAGACTTTTATGATGGAAAAGTTCTGAATTGGGCAGTTTTGTCATTATTGGTTCATGTGTTTTGTTTCATTGCCTACAGTACAGATTACTGGTAAAATGTTCAAACAATAAATTTAAAATGCGCTCTAACATGTGTGTTGTATTATACAAAGAATATAATTTAATAAAGTCAGAAAGGTGTATAAAGAAAAGAACACATGTATGTTATCTTGTTTTGTGTGCAAGGAGCCAATGATAATCTTTATCCACCACTGGCCAGATGCATTTTCTTTGGATGTGGTGTGGATTTCAATGCTGTTTCAATGAATGAGTTTCAAGGGCAAAGTTTAATGTCAAGCCTATTTTCATTGTGAGACAGTATTGTTTGTTTACTCAGATGATGTCTTTAGTGTTTCTGCACTGTTGTGCTGTAAAATGTAAAAATAAAATTCAAATCATTGTAGAAGTAAAGCAGTATGCATACATTAGTGTTTATGGTAAATGGGGCAAAATAGCCAGGTAACAGGACACTGGAATGGCTGCAGGGGGACTCTGGTATGGTGCCATGTTTTGGTTGTCTGTTCTTCACCTATGCGCTGAAGGTAGTATCCCACAATTCCATTGGAGTGGGTGGGGTTACATAATTATGTATGCAAATTAGATGTTAATCAGCGTACAGATTTGTATCTATTTTTCATGGGCCTTGTCCAGATTTTTGATGTTTCCAGGTTGAGAGGTATGCTCCCCCACAAAACCCCCCCTTGTTAGCAGGCTCCATTGCTTAGCATAGCACTAAAGCAGTATGCTGAATCATTGTTAGGCTGGTGCCAGTATGCTGAATCACTCAGTTAGAATTTGCACAACACTAATGTAATTGAAGGCTGCATCGTCTTCCTGTGGAGGTCATTATACCCCCATTTGCATTCTGTTAGCTCAGTTGTACATACATAATTAACGGAATAAATATTTTGTACATGTTTTGACTGGGTGGAGGCAAGGCAACTGGATAGGTCTCAGAAATATGGGAAGCAGGGGACCAAGCAGTATGAGCACCTGGTCCCAGCTGCCTAATTTATATTTAATTTGACAGTAAATTATATTACACCCTTCCTAGAAAGGCCATGCTGCTACTGTTGGACCATTATGGGATCCTGATCCCTGGAAAAGGGTAAATTTTATAGTTTTTTCAATTTAGTTTTTAGAATAACAGAATTTTAATTTTTTTTTTGCAAAATCAAAAAAGGAAGTTTTT
>NW_025049783.1:0-14874 GCF_019279795.1 Protopterus annectens
CTACTAACAGGATCTGTGCTACTGGACCCTGAAATTACCGCCCCATAAGCTTGAGCCTGGTCTGCAAAGCTATGGAGAGGATCATTATGGAACTCATAAACAAAGACATTGGGGACCTACAGACACTGGATCCTACCCAATTCGGCTTTGGCAAGGGCAGATCCTGCCTTTTGAACCTGGTCGACTTTTTTGAAACAGTCACTAAGGCCATTGATGAGGGTAAGGCAGTTCACACAGCCTACCTTGATCTTGCAAAAGCCTTCGACACAAGACCCCACTCGGGCATCATAGACAAGCTCACCAGCTTAAATGTAAACCCATATGTCATAAGATGGGTTGCAAACTGGCTCAAGGACAGAACCCACAAGGTCAGAATTGCTGGAGCCATGTCAGACTCTAAGCCAGTCACAAGCAGTGTCTCACAGGGCTCGGTCCTGGGACCCCTCTTGTTTGGCATTTATTTTTCCAAGGTGCAAGCAAACATAGGAGGATTGTGGCTGACAAAGTTCACAGATGACTGCAAACTGGGCGCCATAATTGATCCTCCAGTGGACACAAGCATCCTTCAGAAAGGCCTCATAGAAATGGATAACTGGTGCCAGAGCCATGGCCTTAAACTGAAAGCCAAAAAATGTATAGTCATGCCCTTTGGGAAAAACAAAGTACCCACAAATTACCACATATGTGGTAATCCATTAAGTACGGAAGAAGTAATCAGGGACCTAAGGACCCAAGTTGACAGTAATCTCTCATGTGACACTCACATTGCCAAGGTGGTTAGGAAGACCTTCTATATTACCCACCGTATCATGAAAGGATTCACATCTAGATCAAGAGAGGTCATTGTGCCCCTATACTCTTCCCTTATCAGGCCCATAATTGAGTACAATGCCCCATTTGGGATGTACCTTACCAGACACCTGCAGCAGTTAGAAAGACCCCAAAAGTACCTGACTAATAGGATCAAGGGTCTCAAACATATGTCATATGCTGCCCGGCTGAAGAAACTCCAGCTCTATTCAGTCGCATACCGCCTACTCAGAGGCGATCTATGCCTGATGTACAAGGACATGTCCAATCCGGAATTAATGGACATGCTCCACCTCAGAAAATCCAAATCCAACAGAGCCACAAGAGTGAGAGATTTGAACCTCAACACAGAAATAAATAGGATGTGCTGGAGGGACAGATTCATAACCCAGAGGCTCCCTACACTCTGGAACAGAATCCCAGTCCATGTTAGGCAGAGCCCCTCACTGACTCTTTTCAAGAGAAATCTTGATGAGTGGATGGGAGATCGTAGGTTGACCCCGGGGGTCATCTCTGTGTCACTACTAGACAGAGGCACAGTAAACTAAACCCTAAATGGGCATAGTATTCTCATTACAAGGGGTGGCGAAAGCCACACACACTCTGGCTAGGCTTATAAATGCCCTAGGGCAGATAGCCTAGTATGAACCTATGAACCTATCCCATATCTGATTATGTCCTTATAAAATGCCAACTATCCCATATCTGATTGCATCCTTATAATAATCCGACTATCCCATATCTGATTATGTCCTTATACTATGCAAACTAACACATATCTGATTATGTCCTTACAATATGTCGACTATCCCATATCTGATTATGTCTTTTTAATATGCCAACTATACCATATCTGATTATATATCAGATCATATTATATATGGATATAGATATGCCATATCTGATTATATAACAATTCTTAATTTTTTGTGCATCATATTATTGGCAATCTATATTATGGTATCTATTATTATATCCATATCTGTTTTTGTCCTTATAATATGCCAACTCTGCCATATCTGATTATGTCCTTATAATATGCCAACTATCCCATATCTGATTATGTCCTTATAATTTGCCAACTATCCCATATCTGATTATGTCCTTAAAAAATGCCAACTATCCCATATCTGATTATATCCTTATAATATGCCAACTATCCCATATCTGATTACATCCTTATAATATGCCAGCTATCCTATATCTGATTATGTCCTTATAGTATGCCAACTAGCCCATATCTGATTATTTCCTTATAATATGCCACCTATCCCATATCTGATTATGTACATATATTATGCCAACTATCCCATATCTGATTATATCCATATAATATTCCAACTATTTCATATCTTATTATCTCCTAATAATATGCCAACTATCCCATATCTGATTATGTTCTTATAATTTGCCAACTATCCCATATCTGATTATGTCCTTATAATATGGCAACTATCCCATATCTGATTATATCCTTGTAATTTGCCAACTATCCCATATCTGATTATATCCTTATAATATACCAACCATCCCATATCTGATTATGTCCTTATAATATGCCAACTATCCCATATCTGATTATGTTCTTATAATATGCCAACTATCCCATATCTGATTATGTCCTTATAATATGCCAACTATCCCATATCTGATTATATATCAGATCATATTATATATGGATATAGATATGCCATATCTGATTATATAACAATTCTTAACATTTTTATATGTCATATTATTGGCAATCTATATTATGGTAACTATTATTATTTCCATATCTGATTATGCCCTTATAATATGCCAACTATTCCATATCTTATTATATCCTTATAATATGCCAACTATCCCATATCTGATTATGTCCTTATAATATGCCAACTAGACCATATCAGATTATTTCCTTATAATATGCTACTTATACCATATCTGATTATGTCCTTATAAAATGCCAACTATCTCATATCTGATTATGTTCTTATAATATACCATCTATTCCATATCTGATTATATCCTTATAATATGCCAACTATCCCATATCTGATTATGTTCTTATAATATGCCAACTATCCCATATCTGATTATGTCCTTATAATGCGGCAACTATTCCATATCAGATTATATAGCAATTCTTAATAAATCTTTATATCTCATATTATTGGTAATCTATATTTTGGTGATCATTATTATATCCATATCTGATTTTGTCCTTATAATATGCCAACTATCCCATATCTGATTATATAACAATTCTTAACAATTCTTTATATCTCATATTATTGGCAATCTATATTATGGTAATCATTACTATATGCATATCTGATTATGTCCTTATAATATGCCAACTTTTCCATATCTGATTTTGTCCTTATAATATGCCAACTATCCCCTATCTGATTATGTCCTTATAATGTGCCAACTATCCCATATCTGATTATGTCCTTATAAAATGCCAACTATCCCATATCTGAATACATCCTTATAATAAGCTGACTATCCCATATCTGATTATGTCCTTATACTATGCCAACTATCACATATCTGATTATGTCCTTACACTATGCCAACTATCCCATATCTGATTATTTCCTTACAATATGCCAACTATCCCATATCTGATTGTCTTTATAATATGCCAACTATCCCATATCTGATTATGTCCATATACTATGCCAACTATCCCATATCTGATTATGTCCTTATAATAAGCCAACTATGCCATATGTGATTATATCCTTATAATATGCCAACTCTGCCATATCTGATTATGTCCTTCTAATAGGCCAACTGTCCCATATCTGATTCTGTCCTTATAATATGCCAACTATCTCATATCTGATTATGCCCTTATAATATGCCAACAATCCCATTTCTGATTATATATCAGATCATATTATATATGGATATAGATATGCCATATCTGATTATATAACAGTTCCTAACAATTCTTTTTATTTCATATTATTGGCAATCTATATTATGGTAATCATTATTATATCCATATTTGATTATGTCCTTATAATATGCCAACTATTCCATATCTGATTATGTCCTTATAATATGCCAACTATCCCATATCTGATTATGTCTTTATAATTTGCCAACTATCCCATATCTGATTATGTCCTTAAAATATGTCAACTATCCCATTTCTGATTATATCCATATAATATGCCAAATATCCCATATATGATTATATCCTTATAATATTCCAACCATCCCTTATCTGATTATGTCCTTATAATACTTAAGCTATCCCACATCTGATTATTTCCTTATAATATGCCAACTATCCCATATCTGATTATATCCTTATATGCCAACTATCCCATAAATACCATATGCCAACTATCCCATAAATACACTAACAGCTTTCAACATCTCCCCAGTCCTGTGGTCAGGCTGCTCAGGCTCACCTTTTTGTATTCCACTCTGGGTGCTCCCTCCCTGCGTATATATTCAAAAGGAAGATCAACATTTTTAACTCAGAACAACTCCCAGAATTTGCCTGCTTGCCCTGGTCTCCTACTAAGCAACCTACTGCAAGGACTCCCTATATCAAACTGTGCATGAATTATTCCACCCTGGGTGCTCCCTCCCTGCCTATATATTCAAAAGGAAGATCAACTGTTTTAACCCAGAAAAACTCCCAGAACTTGCCTGCTAGCCCTGGTCTCCTACTAAGCAACCTACTGCAAGGACTCCCTATATCAAACTGTGTATGAATGTATGTAGCCAAAGAAATTACCTCTGTACTCATTGTTTAGCTACTATTATTACCCATTTATTGTGCTTGTATGCCCTACTGAGTGTGCGTTCTTTAAAGCAGCCTACCGTGGACCATTTGCTACACCCCCCCATCATTAAACCCTTTAAACTACTTAGTTCCACCTAAGGCCTTTATATTGCTTCTTTCCTTTATCTGTTATTACCACTTTCTACCACTAGGTGGCAACACCTTAACACTACATACCTAGAAAGAAAATAGTTCTTTAGTGGCCTCTGTACCTAACGCTGGCTATACTTTCCATTTTTTTAAAATACATACTCCCTACCCCCTTTACGTTTATACATCCACTCCCTCCTTGCTCTCAAACTCTCTTTTTTTACCTTGTTAACCTCATTTCTGTGTTCCCATATAGTAATCAATACCTACCCACTTACCTTCTTTATTGATTCCTATTGCTGATACTTTTTCTCTCCTCCTCTATCGTGACTTGCTCCATCCCACTCTGTTCGCCCTGCGGGCTCACTCCGCTTCCCTACCCTACCCCCAAATTCACCCACCCCCATTGCACCCAAACTTATACTCCTTAAACCACACCCCTTGCCCAATCAACCAACCACTAACTCCTTCCCATTAGATACCCCATCTCTACGTCCTCCCACAATTTAAAGCTACTTTACACCTTATATTACCTCACTCTACCTTCTACACCTGAACTATAATTTTTAATAAATTTCACGCTGTTTCTCTACCCTTCTCTCCTACTACTTCCTATACTAGACCTTATAGCACACTCTCTCCCTCAATCTATTCTATCTCTTATCTACATCCTCATCATGGCCCAAATGCTAAAAGCTACTTACACTCACCTTCTACTCACAACAATTATCCTACTTTCACTATCTATTCCATACACTCTAACCATCTATGAACATTCTTCACTTTGTAAACTTCACCTCACCCACCAGCAAACACAATCAGTTTCTCAAGTAAACACCCTCAACCATATAAACATGACCTCTACTTCCACCTACATACTTCCAAAATTTCATAGATCCACCCACATCATCTATTTCCAGGCAAAAAAACTAATAACTACTATAAAATCACAAGGTTATACAAAATCCTCAACAACACCCCCTATTAGATGGTGACATTCATCCAAATCCTGGCCCTACAAATAAATTCACCAAGGTACCACAGGATCCACCTCTCAATACCCATACCCAAACAAGACCATCCAACTCCCTCCTGATAGGCCATCTTAACATCCGTAGTATTAACAATAAAATAACCCACCTTCATGCACTCTTAGAAATGCACTCATTTGACATCCTCTGCATTACAGAAACTTGACTAAAGCATGACCATGAAATTACCCCATCTGGATATAACATTTTGAGATGTGATTGGATAACCAAAAAGGGTGGAGGAATAGCCATCTTCTACAAATCTGAACTCCAACTTACAACCTTTAATGCATACCTACCCTCAAATACCAATGCGGAAACCTTTAGTGTCAAACTACATATCAACAACTGCAACTCTATCTACATAATTTGTTCCTATCTGCCCCCTGGAAATAATATTAACACTCTGAAAAATATCCTCAGTTTCCTCTCCACTCACCTACCTCAGGAAACCATAGTACTAGATGACTTTAATATAGACTGGGCTACTTGTAGCTCACCCAGTCCTACCTCCCACATCAATCTATATGGCTTTTCCCAAATTATAACCACCCCTACTAGAATCCATAAACCAAGTAATAAAGAAAGCACCCTGGACTGGATCCTTATAAATAGTCACCCCGATACTTATATACCAGGTATCCTTCCAGACGACATTAGTGACCACTCTCTTACATTTATAGTTAAACAAAAATTCCATAGTCCCAATCCAAATCTTTTCAAAACCTCATGCTCAAAAAAACATTTTAATCAAGAAAACATCCTAAATGAACTTAATGCATGTGACTGGTCACCAGTTCATCATCTTCAGCTAGAAGAAGCAGTCTCTTACTTCAATACAAAATTCCTACAAATCCTTGATTGTCATGCCCCCTCTCATCTACAAGAATACAAACCAAAACTGCTCCATGGCTCACCAAAGAAACTAGACAAAAGATCCTCTTACGTAATAAAATATGGGCCAAATGGAGAGCTTCAAAAAACCCAGCAGAACATCTCTACTTTAAGCAGCTACGAAATACCACTAAAAAAGAAATTCTGCTAGACAAAAAAAACTACTACCTTCACCTACAACAAACCCACCAGCATAAACCACAAAAGTTCTGGTCAGGCATTAACAAACTGTTTCATCCAGGGCACTCTAAAACTCCCACCCCATCAGATATAACCCAGGATAACCCTAAGCACATTGCTGATGCCTTTAACAACTACTTCACTGAAGCTATTCAAACTCTAGCAAATACACTGTTAGCACTAACCTATCAATAAGTATAAATAGCCCAGCTCTTTCATTTCATTTGGAACCAGTACCAACATCCTTCATCTGCTCCCTCCTGCAAAAACTCAAACCTTGTACCCCTTCAGCTGACTGTCTACCAGGTGAATACCTACAAATTGCATCTAAAGCCATTGCCTCTCTTATATCCATCCTTATTAATAGAACAATTACTGAAGGAACAATCCCCACCACCTGGAAAGTTTCACACATCATCCCTCTGCACAAGAGTGGTTCCTCTACAGATATTTCTAACTTCCGACCAATAGCCTTACTCTCTCCAATAGCAAAAATAATGGAAAAATGTATCCACCAACAGCTACTCACCCACCTTCTCTCTAATATCTTACTTGATAACTGTCAGCATGGCTTTAGACCTCACCATAGTACAACAACTGCCTTACTATCCTTTTCTGATTGTATTAACAAACATCATAATAATAACTCTTTTTCATCTGCACTATTTATTGACCTGTCAAAAGCCTTTGACATGGTTAACCATCACCTATTTATAGATATACTAAAATCCCGATCTCTTGACTCACATGCAATACTTTGGTTTAAATCATACTTAGATAACAGACATCAAGCTGTTCTCTGGGATAATAATTTATCCACACCCCTCCCTGTCAACATTGGAGTGCCCCAAGGCTCCATATTATGCCCTCTTCTCTTTTCAATCTTTATTAATGGTCTTAACTCAAACATTCCACAAGTCATCTGCATACAATATGCAGATGATTCAACTTTAATATGCTCTGCCAACTCTGTTTCCTCACTCCAGACCCTCACCCAAACTGTATTTCATACTGCTGAAAATTGGTTCATGAGTCACTGCCTCCTCCTTAACCCCAAAAAATCTAAATTATTGCTCTTTACTCCTAACAAAAGATCTCCACAATATCACTTCACAGTAACTTCTAAGAATGGAACTAAAATATCCCCAGACACAACAACCCGACTCTTAGGTATTACAATAGATCACAGCCTTAGCTATGATGATCATATTAATACTACTATAAAATCAGTCAACAGAAAACTAGGATCCTTTATAAAATCAAACCCTTCCTCACACCACTAGCCAGAACTACCATTGCCCAACCCTCCTTATCTCTACCCTGTTTTATGCCTCTGCCATTTATACTAACCTATCTAAAAACAACCTTAGCAAACTTGCAACCAACTATAATAACATTGCCAGATTTGCAACTGGCTCCCCTTTTAGAACCCATCACTGTCATAACCTTAAAAAGTTAGGATGGTTAGAACTACAGAATCAACTACTTTCTTAACAACTGATTATTACCCAAAAAATTCTCTACCACCCTAACAAGACTCCTATCCTCACTAGTTTGGTTACTCCATATAATAATCTGACAACACTACGCCCTGTTAATAAACTTCTATTCTCTACTACTAAATCTAACAACAAGGCTGGGGACTCACTATTCTCCAACACAGTGGGAAAAACCTGAAACCAGCTTCCTAAAGAATTATCATCACTTTCTTCCACACTACTCTTCAAAAAACATCTTAAAGAACATTTCAAAATGCACTGGCTATGTCCCTGCTCTACCCTGACTAAAAGTCTATTTCCCTATCTCCCACTCCCTTTCCCTCTCTGCTCCATTGTTTTATTATGCCTATCAATTGAAACTAGAATACTGACCACTTTCTAGCATTAAAGAGACTTCCTCTCTGCACTGATTCATGACTTACCTCTCTAAAAGAACTCACCTCCTATTGTCCAATATAAAATAATGTAATGCAACTTCCTTCTTTTATATATAATGTATTCTAAGATACTATTGCCTATATTGGAGCATTTCTCTCCAGGCCTCTACTGAATGTGTACTGTAATTAAATAAAATATTGTATGCCTGTAACCATGCCTCTAATTTAAGATAAAAATTCTTGGTATTCTTTATCATTTTATTATATGTTATCCAATGTTTTTTCCAGGAAACTCTAGCACAGTTTTTGTATTGTCTATTCTAAAAGAATGAAATGTAACATCTGTCTATTGCATATACTGTATGCTATGATATTATTTCCTATGCTGGAACTTTTCTCTCCGGGCCTCTACTGAAAATGGACATATATCCAGTTAGACCAGTCCAGTCAACAAATGTAAAATAAATAATATAAATAAATTTGATTATGGCCTTATAAAATGCCAACTATCACATAACTGATTACGTCCTTATAATATGCGAACTATCCCATATCTGATTATGTCCTTATAATATGCCAACTATCCCATATCTGATTATGTCCTTACAATATGTCAACTATCCCATATCTTATTATGTTCTTATATGCCAACTATCCCCTATCTGATTATGTCCTTATAATATGCCACTTAATCCATAACTGATTAAGTCCTTATAATATCCCAACTGCCCCCTATCTGATTATGTCCTTAAAATATTCCAACTATCCCATATCTGATTATGTCCTTATAAAATGCCAATTATCCGATATCTGATTATATCCTTATACTATGCCGACTATCCCATATCTGATTATGTCCTTATACTATGCCAACTATCACATATCTGATTATGTCCTTATAATATATTGACTCCCATATCTGATTATGTCCTTATAATATGGCAACTATTCCATATCTGATTATATAACAATTCTTAATTCTTTATATCTCATATTATTGGTTATCTATGTTATGGTATTCATTATCATATCCATATCTGATTATGTCCTTATAATATGCCAACTATCCCATATCTGATTATGTCCTTATAATATGCCAACTATCCCATATCTGATTATGTCCTTATAATATGCCAACTATCCCATATCTGATTATGTCCTTATAATATGCCAACTATCCCATATCTGATTATGTCCTTATAATATGCCAACTATCCCATATCTGATTATGTCCTTATATGCCAACTATCCCATATCTGATTATGTCCTTATAATATGCCAACTATCCCATATCTGATTATGTCCTTATAATATGCCAACTATCCCATATCTGATTATGTCCTTATAATATGCCAACTATCCCATATCTGATTATATCCATATCTGATTATGTCCTTATAAAATGCCAACTATCCCATATCTGATTATGTCCTTATAATATGCCAACTATCCCATATCTGATTATGTCCTTATAATATGCCAACTATCCCATATCTGATTATGTTTTTATAATGTGCCAACTATCCCATATCTGATTATGTCCTTTCAATATGCCAACCATCAAAAATCTGATTATGTCCTTATAATATGCTACTATTCCATATCTGATTATCTCCTTATAATACGCCAACTATTCCATATCTGATTATATAACAATTCTTATTTCTTTATATCTCATATTATTGGTTATCTATATTATGGTAATCATTATCATATCCATATCTGATTATGTCCTTGTAATATGCCAACTATCCCATATCTGATTATGTCCTTATAATATGCCAACTATCCCATATCTTATGTCCTTATAATATGCCAACTATCCCATATCTGATTATGTCCTTATAATTTGGCAACTATCCCATATCTGTTTATGTCTTTATAATATGCCAACTATCCCATATCTGATTATGTCCTTATAATATGCCAACTATCCCATATCTGATTATGTCCTTATAATATGCCAACAATCCCATATCTGATTATGTCCTTATAATATGCCTACTCTTCCATATCTGATTATGTCCTTATAATCCACCAACTATTCCATATCGGATTATATATCAATTCTTAATTCTTTATATCTCATATTATTGGTAATCTATATTATGGCAAATATTATCATATCCATATCTGATTATGTCCTTATAATATGCCAAAAATCCCATATCTGATTATGTCCTTATAATATGCCAACTATCCCATGTCTGATTATGTCCTTATATGCCAACAATCCCATATCTGATTATGCGAATTATCCCATATTTGATTATATATCAGATCATATTATATATGGATATAGATATGCCATATCTGATTATATAACAATTCTTTATATTTCATATTATTGGCAATCTATATTATGGTAATCATTATATCCATATCTGATTATGCCCTTATATGCCAACTATTCCATATTTGACCATATCCTTATAATATGCCAACTATCCCATATCTGATTATGTCCTTATAATTTACCAACTATCTCATATCTGATTTTGTCCTTAAATATGCAAACTATCCAATATCTGATTATATCCTTATAATATGCCAACTATCCCATTTCGGATTAAATCGTTCTAATATGCCCACCATCCCATATCTGATTACGTCCTTATAATATGCCAGCTATCCCATATCTGATTACATCCTTATAATATGCCAATTGTCCCATATCTGATTATGTCCTTATAATATGCCAACTATCCCCTATCTGATTATGTCCTTATAAAATGCCAACTATCCCATATCTGATTATGTCCTTATACTATGCCAACTATCCCATATCTGATTATGTCCTTATAATATGCCAACTATCTCATATCTGATTATACATCAGATTATATTATATATGGGTATAGATATGCCATATCTGATTATATAACAATTCTTAACTATTCTTTTTATTTCATATTATTGGCAATCTGTATTATGGTAATCATTATTATATTCATATCTGATTATGCCCTTATAATATGCCAACTATCCCATATCTGATTATATCCTTATAAAATGCCAACTATCCCATATCTGATTATGTCCTTATAATTTGCCAACTATCCCATATCTGATTATGTCCTTATAATATGCCAACTATCCCATATCTGATTATGTCCTTATATTATGTCAACTATCCCATATCTGATTATGTCCTTATAATATGCCAACTATCCCATATCTGTTTATGTCCTTATAATATGCCATCCACCCCATACTTGATTATGTCCTAATAATATGCCAACTATCCCATATCTGATTATGTCCTTATAATATGCCAACTATCCCATATCTGATTATATAACAATTCTTATCTATTCCTTATATCTCATATTATTGGTAATCGATATTATGGCAATCATTAATATATCCATATATGATTATGTCCTTATAGACTTCCCATACTCTGGAACAAACTACCTATCTTTGTCAAACAAAGCTCCTCATTAGCACTCTTCAGAAAATCTTGATGATTATGGATAATATGCCAACTATCCCATATCTGATTGCTTCCTATACTATGCCAACAGTTGCACAGGAAAATAATTTTCTTGGGTCCCATACCTGATTATGTCCTTATATATGCCAACTATCCAATATGCCAGTACCTACCTTTGAACCTATGAATATGCCAAATATCCCATATCTGATTATATAACAATTCTTAAAAGTTCTTTATATCTCATTATATTGGCAATCTATATATCCCTATCTGATAATGATGTTATAGTATGCCAACTATTCCATATCTGATTATATCCTTATAATATGCCAACTATCCCATATCTGATTATGTCCTTATAATTTGCCAACTATCCCATATCTGATTATGTCCTTAAAATATGCCAACTATCCCATATCTGATTATATCCTTATAATATGCCAACTATCCCATATCTGATTATATCCTTATAATATGCCAACCATCCCATATCTGATTACATCCTTATAATACGTTAGCTATCCCATATCTGATTATGTCCTTATAATATGCCAACTATCCCATATCTGATTATTTCCTTATAATATGCCAACTATCCCATATCTGATTATGTCCTTATAAAATGCCAACTATCCCATATCTGATTATGTCCTTATAATATGCCAACTATCCCATATCTGATTATGTCCTTATAATATGCCAACTATCCCATATCTGATTATGTCCTTATAATATGTCAACTATCCCATATCTTATTATGTTCTTATATGCCAACTATCCCCTGTCTAGTTACGTCCTTATAATATGTCAATTAATCCATAACTGATTAAGTCCTTATAATATGCCAAATATCCCCTATCTGATTATGTCCTTAAAATATTCCAACTATTCCATATATGATTATGTCCTTATAAAATGCCAACGATCCGATATCTGATTATATCCTTAATATATGCCAACTATCCCATATCTGATTATGTCCTTATAATATGCCAACTATCCCATATCTGATTATGTCCTTATACTATGCCAACTATCCCATATCTGATTATGTCCTTATAATATGCCAACTATCCATATCTGATTATGTCCTTATAATATGCCAACTATCCCATATCTGATTATGTCCTTATAATATGCCAACTATCCCATATCTGATTATGTCCTTATAATATATCAACTATCCCATATCTGATTATGTCCTTATAATATGCCAACTATCCCATATCTGATTATGTCCTTATAATATGCCAACTATTCCATATCTGATTATGTCCTTATAATATGCCAACTATCCCATATCTGATTATGTCCATATAATATTAACTGTCATATCTGATTATGTCCATTTTATGCCCAGCCAATCTATCTGATTCAAACCCTATCCTTGTGTTTGTAAACACCTTAAGCCACACTCCCATTAACAATTCTTAACAATTCTTTATATCTCATTATATTGGCAATCTATATTATGGTAATCATTATTAAATCCCTATCTGATTATGCCCTTATAATATGCCAACTGTTCCATATCTGATTATATCGTTATAATATGCCAACTATCCCATATCTGATTATGTCCTTACAATATGCCAACTATCCCATATCTGATTTTGTCCTTAAAATATGCCAACTATCCCATATCTGATTATATCCTAATATGCCAACTATCCCAAATCTGATTATATCCTTATAATATGCCAACCATCCCATATCTGATTACATCCTTATAATATGCCAACTATCCCATATCTGATTATGCCCTTATAATATGCCAACTATCCCATATCTGATTATGTCCTTATAATATGCCAACTATCCCATATCTGATTATGTCCTTATAATATGCCAACTATCCCATATCTGATTATATACTTATAATATGCCAACTATCCCATATCTGATTATGTCCTTATAATATGCCAACTATCCCATATCTGATTATATCCTTATAATATGCCAACTATCCCATATCTGATTATATCCTTATAATATGCCAACTATCCCATATCTGATTATGTCCTTATAATATGCCAACTATCCCATATCTGATTATGTCCTTACAATATGCCAACTATCCCATATGTGATTATGTCCTTATAATATGATACTCTTCCATATCTGCTTATCTCCTTATAATACACCAGCTATTCCATATCAGATTATATAACAATTCTTAATCCTTTATATCTCATATTATTGGTAATCTATATTATGGTAATCATTATTATATCCATATCTGATTATGTCCTTATAATATGCCAACTATCCCATATCTGATTATGTCCTTATAATATGCCAACTATCCCATATCTGATTGTGTCATTATAATATGCCAACTATCCCATATCTGATTATATATCAGATCATATTATATATGGATATAGATATGCCATATCTGATTATATAACAATTCTTAACAATTCTTTATATTTCATATTATTGGCAGTCTATATTATGGTAATCATTATTATATCCATATCTGATTATGCCCTTATAATATGCCAACTATTCCATATTTGACCATATCCTTATATGCCACTATCCCATATCTGATTATGTCCTTATAATTTGCCAACTATCCCATATCTGATATTGTCCTTAAAATATGCCAACTATCCCATATCTGATTATATCCTTATAATATGCCAACTATCCCATATCTGATTATATCCTTTTTAAAAAATTATTGCCAAAAACCCCAATCCCAAAAATTCCTGATTATTTTCCCCCTTATAATTTTGCCAAAAACCCCATCCCA
>NW_025049784.1:0-14869 GCF_019279795.1 Protopterus annectens
TGTCCATGTTGGAGTGAATGACTTGAGACGTACCTCCCTGGACTACATGAAAAGAGACATGGAAGAGCTCTCGGATCATGTGGCCCAGGCAGGTATGACCCTAGCCCTGAGTAGCATCCTGCCTTCGCCCAGAATGATACCACAATATAAGGATAAAATAATTGACTTCAACAATTGGCTAAGCTTATGGTGTCATTCAAAGGGGATCCAGTATCTGTCTGCCTGGGATGACATGATTGACAGACCACGATGCTTTGCCAGAGATGGTCTGCACCTGTCGCCCTGGGATTCAGGTTACTGGCTAAGGTTCTTGCCACCCCTATAGTGCCTTTTTTAGGCAAACTTCAAAGGACAAAACCACCACCATAACAGGTACAAGCATGCAAAATCTGAAGGTAATGCTACTCAATGCTAGAAGTCTAAACCTCAAAATGCACTCTCTCGAGGCACTCCTAAAAATGGAGAACATCGATATCTGTGCAGTAACTGAGACCTGGTTCAAGGCTCCAGAGAGCACCCCTGCAATACCAGGCTACAACTCTTACCACACTTTTCGGCCACCAAACCAGGACTGAAACACTAAAGGTGGAGGAGTGTCAATATTCACCAAGGATATTCACACCACCAGGCTAGTTGGCCAACACAATATGTCTGAAATTCTCCAAGTGCAACTAACACTAGGTAAGACTGCAATCCAAATTGTAGCTTGCTACAGATCCCCACCATACCCCAAGATTCTCACTACACCTTTCTAAACATACTGGAAAATATTAAGATAGAACCAAACACCCTAATACTGGGTGATTTTAACTACCCTGCCATTAACTGGGAAAACTACTCCTGTCCCAACACCTTTGCAACGGTTCTTGGAATTCATAAATTCCAACGCCTGGATCAACTAATCCATAGTCCCACCAGGGGCTCAATATCCTAGACCTGGCCATTACCAACATGGGAAATCAATGCTCCATACCTATGGTCACCCCTCGTTAGTCAGGTCTGACCATAAGCTAATCACCCTTAACATCCACATCCCACCCCACCCCCAGTAAAGAAACCACCATAAAAAACTTCTAAAGCCAACTTCATGCTACTCAAGTCAGAAGTGACAAACTTCATGACACCCATGCAGACGGAACTGAAAGTTCAACTGCTGAATCCTACACTCTGACACTGTATGAGCACATCCACTCATGCATGAATTGTGCCATCCCAAATAGAACCAAAATGCTCTCATCCAAAAAGGAAGCCAATCTGGTGGTCCCCTGCCATAAACAAACTTTACAACAAAAGGAAGAAACTCTCGCAGGAAAGAGGAAAATCCCAGGCTGCAAAATACTCCCTTACTAGCCTCAGTAAGAAACTGAGATGCCTCATAAAATCCTCCAAAGCTAGTTACGAAAATAAAATTGCCAAAGATTCCAAAGACAACCACAAAGCATTCTATAATTATGTCAAGAATCTAAATGGCAACGCTCAGATCTGCTCTGAGCTAAAACAGAATGGCATTAAATATACTGATCCGAAGGATATTGCCAATATCCTGGCAGATCGATTCAGTGCCAACTTCACCCCCCCTCTCACCCCTAAATGGCCCATCTCAATACCAGAAGATTGCCAAATTCCAGTAATAACGGCCACACAGGTACAAAACGCACTCTCTAAAGCCAAGAATACAGCATCCATGGGACCAGATGACATCCCGGGCTGTGCACTACATGAACTACAATATGAACTGGCACCTCACCTAAGTGTCATGTTTAATCATAGCCTCACCTCAGGTTTCGTGCCCACTGAGTGGCGCAGAGCTATAGCTATCCCAATCCACAAAGGGGGATCCACCTTGGATCCCGGAAACTACCGTCCCATCAGTCTGACAAGCCTTATCTGCAAGGCCATAGGGCGTATTATCATGGAACTTATAAACAAAGACATTGGCAACCTTCAAACACTGGACCCCACCCAGTTTGGGTTTGTGAAGGGCCGATCTTGTCTCCTGAACCTGATTGACTTCTTTGAATCAGTCTCCAGAGCCATGGACAAGGGTAAGGTGGTCCACACAGCCTATCTAGACCTTGCCAAGGCCTTTGACACCATCCCCCACTCTGGAATCATAGATAAACTTACTAAGTTGGGCATTAATCCCTATGTCACCCAATGGGTTGCTAAATGGCTTACTGATAGAACCCACACTGTAAAAGTAGCAGACTCCAAATCCAGCTCCAGACAAGTGGAGTACCTCAGGGTTCAGTCCTGGGGCCGCTCTTGTTTGGCATCTGAAGTACAGGTCAACACTAAGGGACTCTGGCTAACAAAGTTTGCAGATGACTGCAAACTGGGAGCCATTATTGAATCCCCAAATGATGTGGATACTCTACAAAAGGGCCTTACAGAAACAGATGCTTGGTGCCAGAGCCATGGGCTCAAGCTCAATGCCAAGAAATGTATTGTTATCCCCTTTGGGAAAAAACATGTATCCATGAATTACCATATAGGTGGCAGTACACTAAACACAGAAAGTGTGATGAGAGACTTAGGGACACAGGTGGACAGTGGTCTCACCTTCGATAACCACATCGCCACAACAGTCAGGAAATCCTTTTATGTGGCACACCTCATCACGAAGGGCTTTTCATCCAGAAAAAAGGAGGTTATTGTCCCACTGTACTCATCCCTCATTAGACCCATTATAGAATACAATGCCCCATTTGGTATGTACCTCTCAAGACATCTGCAACAACTGGAAAGGCCTCAGAAATACCTCACTAAAAGAATCACAGGCCTAAAGCAGATGCCCTATGCTGACCGCCTTAAAAAACTACAGCTATACTCTGTCGCATATCGTCTACTCAGAGGCGATCTCTGCTTAACATACAAGGCCATGTCAAACCCAGAGCTGTTGGACATGCTACACTTAAAGAAATCCCAATCCCTCAGAGCTACACGCTCCAGGGATCTAAACCTTGTCATCACAATAAACAAAACATGTTGGAGGGATAGGTTCCTGACCCAGAGACTCCCCAGACTCCCGAATAGATTGCCCATACATGTCAAGCAGAGTGCCTCTTTGGACATCTTCGAGGAACCTTGACGATTGGATGGGAGAAAGGAAATTCACCCCAGGGATCACGTCAGTCGCCCTGCTAGACAGGGGTCCAGGAAAGTAAATAATGTGGGAAGAAATATTCAGGGAATTGTTATGGCTAGGCTTGTATAGGCCCTAGGGCTGATAGCCTAGTACTAACCTATGAACCTATGAACTGAGATTATCCAGTATTTCCAAAGCTTTGTAATGGTTCACCATGATAATGATGTTATTAACAGCATATGGGTCAACATGTTATGCTTAATATAGTGCCTTGCTGCACATTTTCTTGATATTAGTTTATAATTTTTTTACGACCATTTGTATGCAAAGATTATTTTAATATTTGTCCATTTCAAAGTATTCAGATGTGTTCCAACTTCAATGAGTTTATACTTGTGCGCAAACTTTGTGTGCCAATTTATTATGTTGATTTACAGAGATATTAAAGGCACCCAGGACCAATCCATGGCAAAAACATAAAGATATAATTTTTAAACATGCATTTTAGTATTTATCAAAAATGATTTCCCATGAACTCATTCTTTCATTTAAAATATCCAGCCATATATCTGGACCATATCTGCATTTTGCAGAAAGTCAGCAGTTTAACTTCCTCTCTGAATGGATTGATTAAAATAACCTTTCAACTGATATGAAGAAAACTGCCTGTATGCTTTTTTGAACTTTTTGGAGACTGCCTGCATGCTTTTTTGAACTTTTTGGAGCCAATAAGAAAGAACTTCTGATTCTGTTAAAATCTTCTGACTAAATTTAATTGGTTACAAAACGCTGATATGTTCACATGCTAAGGACTTACTTTCTGCATAAACTCAATATACAGTCACCTGACCTTCAAATTCTTAAAGATGTAGAGAGAAAAATGATTCCTTCAGTTATAGCTTTACTTTTCAATCAAAATGAACAGCTTATGCAGATTTTTTACTATAACCCCAAAACAGAGCTTCATTGCCTAATCTTAGCAGGCAACTGGCTCCTTGTTGCATGTTGTCACTATTCTTTTATCAACACTAACCTTAAATTTGGGGCAAAGAAACTAATTGGAAAAACCCAGATATTATAATCTTGGAACAAGTGTAGAAGAATCTCTGACACTGAGGAGACATTATTTAGCATTACCAGTAGTAGAAAAGAGATTTAGAAACATTTCTGCAGCACAGTGGAGCCAGTTGTTGTCTTTTGGCTTTTCCCAGTTAGGGGTCGCCATAGCGGAACTCCGGTCCGCTAATGATTGGCAGTAGATTTTGACTAATGCTGAGATGCCAGCTCGATGTTCAACCTTCAACGAAGGGATGCTCATTTACGCATGTCTTTCAAACGCCCACCCAACTCCGGGGAGGACATGCAGACTCCAATCAGAAGGCACTCCCCGCACTCCAGCCAAGTGGAGCCACTTGCCAGTAAACACCAGAAATGAAACTGATTGCTGTAGTGTCAGAAATAGGTTATTATACAATGACTGGCCATTAACATTCTAAAACGAGCATGCTGATTGGCCAGCCCAACCAGCATGCCCATTGTATATACCAACGGAAAAAGGTCCGGTTGCCCAGATTTTTTTCTGTTGGGATATTCTTTCAACAAAAATAAAAACAAAATTTGTAGTCCGGTCTCTGGACATACGAGAGAGACACCATGCAGAAAATACAAGGGAAATCAGGTACGTTGTTTAAAACTAAAGACGTGTACCTGATTTCCCTTGTATTTCCTCCATTCTGTCCCTCTCCTACCCTAAACTTCCTGAACTTTTTTTTGATTAAAAAAATAAATAAAAAAAGGAAAAGCGGAGCAACGGAGATCTTCTTTTCTCCATTGCTTACTTTCCCGAGCACTGATGTACTGGGTATGCATGGGAAGCAGTATACCACCAGCCGCAGAAGAACAGTAATGCGCCATTATACAAAGATATTATTTAAGAAAAGTAAGTATTTTTTTCTTAAATGTCATTGTATAATACCAATAACCGACTCTGTGGTTGTGGTATATTGAAATTTACCCACGGTTGGCTTTATTTAATCACTCTTGGCTTCCCCCTTGTGATAAACCACGCCAATCGTGGGTAAATCTTCAATATACCACACTGACGTCGTCTGTTATTGCTATAATATATCTAAAGGAGTTTAGCAAGTGTCTGTTTTATACTAATGGTGGCTTACTGAAGAGCATTAACCCATAAGTAAACTGATTAGGTGGTGGTTCTTAAACATTTGCAGTATTCCAAACTGTTGGATTATCTCACCAAGAAATCTAGACGTCTGGCTGGAGTACCAAAGCCAAAACCTTCCATTGAGCTGTGCAATAAGTGGAAACCTAGACTTATAATTTCAGAAGGACCAGAGAGTCTCAAGTATTAGCTCCAGAAGAGGTGCTTGGGCCTTTTATCGAAATATTTCAGGGGTCAGATCCACCACTATTTAAGGTGGATGTCACTTGCAAGAAGAAACAGAAAACAAAAAATGTTTCTCCTCCTTAGATGTTCTGGGAAAAAGAATGGAAGGAATTCTCTCCGGGCCTATTTAAAGCCATTTTGGCTCTTTTTGCCTTCCTTTCTTGGCTGTGCCCCCTACTGCTTCTAGACTGAGGAGTATGAGGCAGATTCTGATTTGGATGATCATTCCGTGGCCTACTCATCCCAGATTCACTTCCAAGGCCAAATGGCTTCTGATGATTATACTTTATCCCCTGACTTCGTGTTGAGGAAATATGATTTAGGAAAACCATAACTAAGCTGCAGCATTTAGTGTGTCAATCCACATACATATCTGATGTATAGAAAATATATTACAGTCTACTACAGGTTAGTAACCCCTACTCCTGCACCTGTCCCTTAAGTTTTGAAGGCTTTTCTGGACACTTTTTTTACATCCACTTCTGTTGTACTTGACTGTCAACCTCCAGTGCTTAAGAGACCTGATAGGTTCTGTAAGGTACATGGAAATCTAAAATTCTTGTATAAAAATTCCACAGCAGACCCTTCTGCCTTTTCTATTTCCACAGACAGGCCATCTAAACTTTTACCTGCTGCTAATGCCCTGCCCTCAGGTATAGGACAGTGGACAGGTATGGAAAGAAAGTGTACAACTCTTCCACCCTGGTCTTCAGTGTTGTGAATTAAACTCCAAATGACAGAACGTGTATTGTCTTTTCTCACTGATTTGAATAAAACTATATCCACTATGGGTGTGTCTAACATTAAACAGCAGGCTATTTACATGGTGGCTCAGGCCATGCAGATAGCAAGTTTATAGCATTAAGAGCTGTTATGATGCAGTAGAAGCTTCTTCCAGAACAGCTGTTACTGGATCTGTTATGAGAAGATATGCATTTGTTGCATCTTAGACCAGTCATCTTTTCTCATGGATCCCTCTGGTGTAGCACCTACAGCTGCTATGGACTGGGGGTTAGCCATGTTATCTGTGGCTGTTGGGGACCCTCAGTGGACAAGAGAGCCACTCGTGTTGGTCCTGGGAGAGGGAACAGGGAAGACTTCCCTGTTTTGTCAGAATGTTGTGCCCTTCCCTGGAGAAGGTACTGCTGCCATTTATAACACTGTTGACCCCATTTTTTCTGCTAAGAAAAAAAAAAAACAAAACCTAAACATGTATCTATTCCTTAAAGTTTTCCTTAGAGAAGAGTAGTTTACTGGGCCTGGCTTTAGGGTTTAATTCAGGCTATTGATTCTTGTTGCAAAGTAGTTTCTAATAAAAGAGAGGGATTACCCTCTTTCCAGAAGAGATTCAAGATTCTGAATCTACATAGGAAGATGAAGGGACAGATACATATTTTCTCAGTTTTCTGATTCTCTTTGAGACTTTCCAGAATGTGCCATTTTCAGTAGGAGTACACTGAGGTTTCTCAGCCCCCCAGAAAATGTTATGAGCCGTTAAAGAAGGCATTCTCTGACCCTTCACAATTTCTTCCAGTTCTATTAGCATTATAGGATGTATGTGTTTGCCTGTATTTTTCCTGATAGCCAGCCTACTGACCCTAAAAATACATCAAGAAAAAGGCATATAGTTTCTCAGTCTTTTGTTTTTCTACACTTTTACCACAGCTGAACTAGCAGCTGTAGCTTTAGTTCTTTATACTGCTACTAAACAGTTAATTCCTCTCCTAGCCTTTCTGATAAGGATGGGAAGGTTATGATGGGTATGGAAAATGTTTACTTCTACAACTTTAATTTTCATAATTTTGAATTGTCAGGGTCACTTATTAATGTTTGTTCTGACTAATTGTGAAAGTATGAGGAATCCACCACGAAATGCAGAAGGAAACCAGTCCTGTTGCACTAGTCAATAACCACAATCGGACAATAGGTTTAGCGCTTTCATCCACTTTCTATTTAGTGAACTTCTTCAGAAAAAGATTGCCCTACCCAAACTTCCTTTTTATATACCTTGTTAACAATTAAATGCAGGAAATGACATAATGATGATTCAAATACAATAAACATTAAAAATAAAATAAAAAGTAAAACATTTGTATAGAAATGAATGTTATTGTACTGTTGTAAATACCATAAATCAGATGTAAAAAATATTTACATATAAAATATACAGATTGACTATTCATCTGTATTTTAAAAAAACATTTTAAGTTCGTTTCATTCAAACCAAGTGCACGATCTGCACCTAGATATAGCTGCCAAAATGTTTCCTTATACTCTAATATGTTAACATCTCCATCAAAAGGAACTTTTCCATTTTTTTCTAACACAAAAAACAGAAATCTTTTGAAATCAGAACACTGAGTGTCTAGCTAAATTAGTTTTGTTGTTTTTTTTATAGCTAGATTATGCTCATAAATCCTGCATTTCAAGCTGTTTAGAGTTTTCCCAATATAGTAACTTTTGCAGGACATGCATGTAGCAATATAAACTACATGTTCACTGTTAAAATTGTAGTAGTTTATTGCCCAAAAAAGTTATGTTTGAATGACTGAGTCACAAAAGAATTTGTGACTAACCTGCACTGTTTACAATTTTGACATGCAAAAGTGCCCTTTTTATTACATACTAACCTAGTTGTACTAGTGGTTGTATTTACAACATAATTTTAACATTGTAAAGTCAAAAGAAACACTGCTGAGGTTGGATTCACCACTGACACTTTATTTGAAAAAAACAATAAAATGCATTGAGCACTTCCTTCCCTTTCCATAGGGATTTCATCAGAATCAATGCACAATCCCATCATCCTTCTTTTATACCTTGTGGCTATGACATCATAATTAATTAATATTTAAAATTCAAAATCCTAAACCAACAATGTAAAATGAAAACACTTTAACTTAATTTACCATGTATACAACCATAAAATACATTGTATAAAACATCAAAAAATATTACGAAGTGTGTTTTCTACCTCTAAAAATCATTTTCCAATTATGGCTTTTTTATTTAAAATAGGTTTAATTGAAATTACTTCATTCAACTCTGGCAGTTGACAAGCTTGTAGTTTAATTTGCCACCGTGTTTCCCTCTCTTCAATGTGGCTTCTATAGTCACCACCCCTTGGTTGATGTACCACGTTTTCTAAAATGGCAAAATTAAATTCTATAAGAGTATTACAAATTAAAGAATGCTTATATAAGGCATTATTCAAGTTCTTTGTGGCAATTTGATAATTATGTTCGTAAATCCTGTCCCTTAACCTTCTCTTTTTCCTACATAAAAGGACGGACAGGATTTACATATGGCCAAATACACAATTCCTTTAGTTTGACAGTTACCCTTAACCAATTTGACTTTGGATAGTAAAATGTTATTTAGTGTAATACTTTCTTTAGTGTAAATGTATTTACATTGTGAACAACCACCACATTTTTTAGTTCCATCAAATACATTTTGTCTGTGTCTATTTTCCAAGATCTTTTTCAGATTGGGCCCCAACTTGTAAACAAAATTCGGTTTATACCCTCCTATGTCCCACAATTTCTGATTATTTTTTAAGAATAGCCCAATTTCTGTATTATTTTTTCTACATCATGTGCCTTACATCCAAATGGTACTACCATTGCATTTTCAAATCTAGTACTTTCAAGTTCTCTTGCGTCTCTACCTTGTTCCAAACAGTCAAACTTCCTACCAACCCACATCAATAAATGAAGTTAACATCAGTTATAAAAGAATTGACTTCTACTTGGAAGATTATTTAGTAGAAGAAAGAATTTCAGGGGATTTATATAATTTTCTCAAAGTGACAAAACCTAAAATTGCAACTATTTTTGGAATACCAAAAGTCCATAAAGGACTGAACAATTTGTCTTTTAGACCTATAATTGACGGAAGGGGTTCAAAAACCTATCCCTTTGGGGTCGTCATTGACTTATGGTTAAAACAACAGATACATAATAGGGGACATTTAGTTAAGGACTTGTGGGATTTCTTGGCTAAAATAAAGACCTTTGGAAAAATGATTTGATTTTTTTAACAATTGATGTGGTAGACTTGTTTTCTTGCATCCCTAAAAAAGGAGGACTGGAAACCTTTTCGGATAGTCTCAACAATAACACACATTTAGATGATAACACAAAAGAATTAATTGTTGACTTTATGGAAATAATATTGGACAACAATTACATTTTGTTTGAAGGTGAATACTACAGGCAATCTAAAGGGGTAGCTGTGGAGGCCTCTTGTGCCCCCGTTTTTGCTAACCTAGTACTTTTACAATGGGAACAAAATCAAGTTTTCAATAGTGAATATTATAAACATGAAGTTATACATCAGATTTTTGGACGACATATTTATCTTGTGGAATGGTCCTGAAGATCTAATTCAGGAATTAATTCAACACCTCAATAGTAGTACTGGTTTCTTTAAATTTACATACACATATGACAAAAAAGGACTGAACTACCTTGATACATATATTGAAAAAGGAAATGATGGGTTCAGATCTAAGATTTATAGGAAACCAACTTTTAGCAACTCTTATTTAGAATACTCAAGTAATCATCCAACAAACAAAAGAACAGTATTATTGAGGGACAAATGATCAGGGTTGCAAGAATGACCTCCGAAAAGGATGATTTGGAGGAGGAATTAATTCAAGTATCAACATTTTTTGAGAACAGGGGCTACCCAAAAAAAGTGATTAAAGACTACAAAGAATATGTTTTGAAAGAATGTGGTAACAAATATAAGCCCCTGTTGGGGAATGATGACTGTTTGGAACAAGGTAGAGATGCAAGAGAACTTGAAAGTACTAGATTTGAAAATGCAATGGTAGTACCATTTGGATGTAAAGCACATGATGTAGAAAAAATAATAAACAGAAATTGGGCTATTCTTAAAAATAATCAGAAATTGTGTGACATAGGTGGGTATAAACCGAATTTTGTTTACAAGTTGGGGCCCAATCTGAAAAAGATCTTGGAAAATAGACAGACAAAATGTATTTGATGGAACTAAAAAATGTGGTGGTTGTTCACAATGTAAATACATTTACACTAAAAGTATTACACTAAATAATATTTTACTATCCGAAGTCAAATTGGTTAAGGGTAACTGTCAAACTAAAGGAATTGTGTATTTGGCCATATGTAAATCCTGTCCGTCCTTTTATGTAGGAAAAACAGAGAGAAGGTTAAGGGACAGGATTTACGAACATAATTATCAAATTGCCACAAAGAACTTGAATAATGCCTTATATATAAGCATTCTTTAATTTGTAATACTTTTATAGAATTTAATTTTGCCATTTTAGAAAAAGTGGTACATCAACCAAGGGGCGGTGACTATAGAAGCCACATTGAAGAGAGGAAAACACGGTGGCAAATTAAACTACAAGCTTGTCAACTGCCAGGGTTGAATGAAGTAATTTCAATTAAACCTGTTTTAAATAAAAAAGCCATAATTGGAAAATGATTTTTAGAGGTAGAAAACACACTTTGTAATATTTTAGATGTTTTTTATAATGTATTTTATGGTTGTATACATGGTAAATTAAGTTAGTGTTTTCATTTTACATTGTTGGTTTAGGATTTTGAATTGTAAATATTAATTAATTTTGATGTCATAGCCACAAGGTATAAAAGAAGGATGATGGGATTGTGCATTGATTCTGATGAAATCCCTATGGAAAGGGAAGAAAGCGCTCAATCATTTTTATTGTTTTTTCAAATAGTGTCAGTTTTGAATCCAACCTCAGCAGTGTTTCTTTTGACTTTACAAGTGGATTTTGGCACTGTTGGACTCTCTTATTACTTGTTATAATTTTAATATTGGCGATTTGTTGTATGTAAATCTTGGTGCCACTCCTAGTGTCGCCACTAGTTCTTTGTTCCCTAGAATAGCCCTCCAGTTGTTCTCTCTAATATTCTTGATATCCCACATCTCGTTAACTATTGGAAGTGGAAATGCACTCGTATACCTCTGTATTTTGTTGTTGGTACCCCCTGGTGTATTGTGTTTCACCGGACCCACTAAAATATCTGTAGAATGCAAAATAGGTAACGCTACCCCTCTTCTAAGTAACGAGACTTCATTTTCTATCTTTTTAATCCAATCTAAGTTGTAACCTCTGGAAACAAAAAGACCTCTAAGAAAATGAACTTCTTCCTTGTAGATATCGTCATCTGATGTTAGTCTACTTAATCTAATAATCTGTCCTTTTATGACTCCCCTCTTCATATGTTGTGGGTGTAAACTGTCTTTGTGCAAATATTGATTTGCAAATACAGGTTTCCTATAAATTCTACTTACAAAACTTTTTTTCTCTTTGTCTATACTGACATGCAAGTCCAAGTAGTCTATAGAATCCCCAAATCCACTGCTCTTAAACTCCAAAAATTCCGTAGTAGCATTAAGATCTTTGTCCAAATCCACAAATTCCTCATACCGCCCCTTCCAGATGAAAAACAAATCTATGTATCTATAGTAAATATGTACCTTGATATACCTTGATATACAAATATTTTAGTGGGTCCGGTGAAACACAAATCTATGTATCTATAGTAAATATGTACCTTGATATACCTTGATATACAGATATTTTAGTGGGTCCGGTGAAACACAATACACCAGGGGGGACCAACCACAAAATACAGAGGGTATAGGAGTACATTTTCACTTCCAATATTTAACGAGATGTGGGATATCAAGAATATTATAGAGAACAACGAGATGTGGGATATCAAGAATATTATAGAGAACTGGAGAGTTATTCTAGGGAACAAAGAACTAGTGGCGACACTAGGAGTGGCACCAAGATTTACATACAAAAAAATCACGAATATTAAAATTGTTATAATCTGGAAACAATACAACCACTAGTACAACTAGGTTAATAGGTAATAAAAAGGGCACTTTTGAATGTCAAAATTGTAAACCGTGTAGGTTTGTCACAAATTCTTCTTTTGTGACTCTTAGTCATTCGGTGGTGGTGTTGCAGTAGTGTTGTCGCCTCACAGACGTTGCCCATTCGATTCTTAGTTATAGTGTCTTCTGTGTGGCGACATATGTGAGCGGGCGTTCCTTCGTTGAAGGTTGTGCATTAGGCCCGGCAAGCCAGCACGTAAAACTCTACTGCCAATCATTAGCGGACCGGAGTTCCGCTGTGGCGACCCCTAACCGGGAAAAGCCGAAAGACACAAACAAGTCATTCAAACATAACTTTTTGGGCCGGAAACTATTACAATTGTAACAGTGAATATGTAGTTTATATTGCTTACATGTATGTCCTGCAAAAGTTACTATATTGGGAAAACTGTAAGAAGCTTGAAACGCTTGTATCAAGGTCATAACTAAAGTTATTCAAAGTACCTCAAAGTGTGTAAAAGTGCTTACAGTGTGTGCTTATTACTGTGCATGTATTTTAAAGAGTTTGTGTACAAAGTGTAACTATTTTGTGTGATACATTCAAAGTATAGCCATTTCGAAAAGTTTCGTGTGCTGGATGCGTCTGTTTGCAAAGTGCTGCCATGACGGAGTGTTTCTTGCACTGTAGAGTTGCCTAGCAAGGTACCGCCATTTTGGGGACATTTCAGTGTGCTGTATGCATTTGTTCGCAAAGTGCAACTACTTCAAAATGTTATTGAGTTTTGGGCAAGAGAAGTCCAGTTTATTTGAATCATGCAGTTATTTGACATGTTTCTTACACTGATAAGGTAATTTTTTGCAAAACGATATTACAAGAGTATTACAGTGCCTGAGAGTTATTTAACTCGCATCGGAAAGTTGTTTGATATATTTCTTAAAATGATGATAAATTACTGTAGCATTGCAAAACGATATTACAAGACTGTTAAAGCGCTCAAAAAGTTTATTTCACAAAGTCCAATTATTCGAAGGTACTGTGAGTTTGTTCAATAGCATTATTTTGAAAAACCCAAAAGGTATAAATTCATAAGCATAAAGGCATTGGACAAAGTTACAAATACTGGCATAAGTTTCTGATATACGTGTATGAGTGTATGTGCTTATTTGCAAAGCTCTTCATTGGTCGTTAATTTGACAGATGGATTTCGAAAGCCCCTACCACTTGTATTTGATCAGAATATTGCAGAGAATTGGAGAATATTTGAGCAAGAGTATGATATTTTTATACAAGCAGCTTATGCAGATAGAGCTGCACGCACCAGAACATTCATTTTGCTAAACCCAGCTGGGTCAGAGGCCATAGAAAGAGAGCATTCATTTGTGTACTGACTTGCAGTATATGAAGGAGAAGGTGAAAACAGTCATATTGTTGTACAAAGTGAATAAAGTGAAGACCCCGAGTGTTTGAAGTGCAAGTTCAGAGAAATGTGTAACCCCCAGACAAATATTACATTAGAGGCATTTGTTTTACATGAGATACCCGAAACCAGGAGAAACATTTGCAGCTTATGTAACTGACCTGAGAAACAAAGCTAAGATGTGTCAGTTTAGTGATTTAAAAGTTGAGCTGATGGACAGGCTTGTGTGTGGTATTAACAGTGCTGCTGCTGGAAAGATTTTACTTTGTGACAGCAATTTAACGTTGAGCAAAGCCATAGAGGTTTGTCAAGTCCATGAGTTGACAGAAAAACGCACAAGTATGCTTGCAAGTGACAAGAGCATGGTTTCAGTTGGTTCCAGAGTAAATGTAGATAGTATGCAACTAATGGCAAATAAAAGTAGGCCCAAGCACGTTGCAGCTACGAGATTTTCAGGGAAGACATGTAGCTCTCCAGTAAGATCTAAGAAAGGAGATTGCTCCAACTCAGTGCAGTACAAGCATGAATCAGCAAAACCCAAGTCTAGCTTTATTGTTAACTGTTGCAATTGTGGTGCAAATCATGAGTCTAAAAGAGAGAGACGTGCTTAGCATTTGGTCAGCAATGTCACAAGTGTAAAAAATGGAACCAATTCCAAAAGTTTTGTAAATCAAGTAATCCTCGCAGAGTTGTAAAGAAAGGTCACACAAGGAAGCAAGTTGATGAAGTAGAGCCGAAGAACGCCACTTTCTGTGTAGATGGTGTATCAGTGCTTGATGAAAGAGTTGATGCAGTGAATTTATTAACAAGAAGCAAAGTGTTTTGTACTGTCCGGATTAATGGAAAATCCACAGAGCTTAAAGTAGACACTGGTTCAAAGTGTAATGTTATATCAGCAGACACATTTGCTAAAGTGAGAACTAATGAACAACTCAAATGTAGCCAGTAGTGCGAGACTTGTTGCTTATGGAGGTGACTAAATTCAAACTGAATGTTCAGCTTTCATGTTTGGCCGAGAACTGTTACAACTTGTCATTCTATGTAGTCCCCAAAAAACAAAAATTAAAATGAATCTGCTTTTTC
>NW_025049785.1:0-13940 GCF_019279795.1 Protopterus annectens
AACAACACTGTTGATTCTACCTTCATAAGGTCATATAACAACCTGAGGAATCTATGTTCTGGTAACAAAATGTTGATTTACACTTCCTTATCATATAACTCAGCAGGCGACTCCATATTTTCTAACTCAGTTGGTAAAATATGGAATCAATTACCACAAGACCTTACAACCCTAACCTCTCTCCCACTTTTTAAAACTAACCTAAAACATTTCCTCTCTAACCACTGGTTATGCTCTTGTACCAACCCTGACTAACTATTATTCACTAATTTTCCTGTTTCACTTAAAACAGAATATTCTGAACTATAAGCCTCTTTATTTAACTCTCTATAAACTAACCTTTTTTTCTTAATTTCTAACATTATCATTCCTACTTTCCATGTTTGATTCTTTAACTCAGCATTTAACGGTACTTTCTTGTAAATTATGTATTGGTATCTGTAAATTTTTACAAATCAAAATATGTGAATTGTAAATTTTTGTTAATCTGATGATGCATCATTCTATATTAATGTTATTTTCTAAAAGTTGTAAGATATGTCTCTGTGCTTTTTTTCGAGGATGTTTTTAATATGTTTTTTTTTTTTTTACTGGAGCTTTTCTCCTTGGGCCTCCACTTAAAATGGACATGTATCCAGTTGGATTAGCCTGGTCAACAAATGTAAAATAAATAAGAAATAAAAAAAACAGTCAAGCTGAGGCTCACTGCATAATACGTACACACTGTGTTGCTTAGTCATGCTGTGGCTCACTGTTTAATATGTGCACACTGTGTTACTCAGTCATGCTGTGGCTCATTGTGTAATATGTACACATTGCATTAGTTATTCATGCTGAGGCTCAATGGTAATATGTGCACACTGTGATGCTTTGTCATGATGTGTCTCATGGTGTAATATGTGGACACTGTTTTGCTTAGGCATGCCGAGGCTCACTGTAATATGCGCACACTTTGTCACTTAATCATGCTGAAGTTCACTGTGCAACATGTTCACATGGTGTTAGACTGTGGCTCACTGTGTAATATGTACACACTATGTTACTTAGTCATGCTGTGGCTCAGTGTTTAATATGTACACAATGTGTTACTTAGTCATGCTGAGGCTAACTGTGTTATTTGTACACACGTTATTGCTTGGTCATGCTGAGGCTGACTGTTTATTATGTACACACTGTGTTGCTTAGTCATGCTGAGGCTAACTGTGTAATATGTACACACTGTGTTACTTAGTCATGCTGTGGCTCAGTGTGTACTATGTACACAATGTGTTACTTAGTTATGCTGAGGCTCACTTTGTTATTTGTACACACGTTATTGCTTGGTCATCCTGAGGCTGACTGTGTATTATGAACACACTGTGTTGCTTAGTCATGCAGAGGCTCACTGTGTAATATGTACACACTGTGTTGCTTAGTCATGCTACAGCTCACTGTCTGATATGTACACACTGTGTTACTTAGTCATGCTGAGGGTCACTGTGTAATATGTGCACACTGTATTCTTTGGTCATGCTGAGGGTCACTGTGTAATATGTACACACTATATACTTTAGTCATGCTACGGCTCACTGTGTAATATGTACACACTCTGTTGTTTAGTCATGCTGAAGCTGACTGCATAATACGTACACACTGTGTTGCTTATTTATGCTGTGACTCACTGTGCAATATGTACTCACTGTGTCGCTTAGTCATGCTGAGGCTCACTGCGTAATGTGTACACACTGTGTTACTTAGTCATGCTGAGGCTCACTGTGTAATATCTATGCACTGTGTTACTTAGTCATGCTGAGGATCACTGTGTAATATGTACACAATATGTTAGTCATTCTGCGGCTCATGTGTAATTTATACATGCTGTGTTATTTAGTCATGCTGTGGCTGACTGTGTAATATGAACACAGTGTGTTACTTAGTTATGCTAAGGCTCACTGTGTAATATATACACACTGTATTACTTAGTCATGCTGAGGCTCACTGTGTAATATATAAGCAATGTCTTACTTTCTCATGCTACAGCTCTCTGTGTAATATGTACACACTGTGTTACTTAGTAATGCTGAGGCTCACTGTGTAATATGCACAGACTGTGTTACATAGTCATGTCGAGGCTCACTATGTAAAATGAACACACTTTCTTAGTCATGCTGATGTTCACTGCAAAAATTGTGCACACTGTGTTGCTTTGTCATACTGTTGCACACTTTGTAATATGTACACACTGTGTTACTTAGTCAAGCTGAGGCTCACTGTGTAATATGTACACACTTTATTGCTTAGTCATGCTGAAGCTCACTATGTAATATGTACACACTGTGTTGCTTAGTCATGCTGTTGCTCACTGTGTAATATGTACACACTGTGTTACTTAGTCATGCTGCAACACACTGTGTAATATGTACACACTTTGTTACTTAGTCATGCTGTGTCTCAGTGAGTACTTTATAAACACTGTGTTACTTAGTAATGCTGAGGCTTACTGTGTAATATATTCACACTGTGTTACTTAGTCATACTGTGGATCACTGTGTAATATGTGCGCACTGTGTTCTTTAGTCATGCTGAGGGTCACTGTGTAATATGTACACACTGTATTCTTTAGTCATTCTGTGGCTCACTGTGTAATATGTACACACTCTGTTGTTTAGTCAAGCTGAGGCTCACTGCATAATACATACACACTGTGTTGCTTAGTCATGCTGTGGCTCACTGTTGAATATGTACTCACTGTGTCGCTTAGTCATGCTGAATTTCACTGTGTAATATGTACACACTGTGTTACTTAGTCATGCTGAGGCTCACTGTGTAATATCTATGCACTGTGTTACTTAGTCATGCTGAGGATCACTGTGTAATATGTACACAATGTGTTAGCCATGCTGCGGCTCATGTGTAATTTGTACATGCTGTGTTACTTAGTCATTCTGTGGCTCACATTGTAATATGTAAAAACTGTGTTACTTAGTCATGCTGAGGCTCACTGGGTAATATGTGCACACTGTGTTGCTTAGTCATACTGTGGCTCACTGTTTAATATGTACACACTGCTACTTAGTCATGCTGAGGCTCACTGCATAATATGTGCACACTGTGTTGCTTAGTCATGCTGTTAATCACTATGTAATATGTACACACTGTGTTACTTAGTCATACTGAGGCTCACTCTGTAATAGGTACACACTTTATTGCTTAGTCATTCTGTGGCTCAATGTGTAATATGTACACTCTGTGTTATTTAGTCTTGCTGAGGCTGACTGTCTAATATATGCACACTGTGTTGCTTAGTCATGCTGAGGCTCACTGTGTAATATATACACACTGTGTTGCTTAGTCATGCTGTAGCTCACTGTGTAATATGTACACACTGTGTTTCTTAGTCATGTTGAGGCTCTCTGTGTTATATGTACACACTCTGTTGTTTAGTCATGCTGCGGCTCACTGTATAATATGTACACACTGTGTTAGTCATGCTGAGGGTCACTGTGTAATATGTACACACTGTGTTTTGTTATGCTGCGGCTCACTGTGTAATATGTACACACTGTGTTCAGTCATGCTGCAGCTCACTGTGTAATATGTGTTCTTTAGTCATGCTGAGGGTCACTGTGTAATATGTACACACTGTGTTCTTTAGTAATGCTGCAGCTCACTGTGTAACATGTACACACTGTGTTGCTCAGTCATGCTGAGGCTCACTGCATAATATGTGCACACTGTGTTGCTTAGTCATGCTGAGGCTCACTGTGTAATATGTACACACTGTGTTCTTTAGTAATACTGTGGCTAACTGTGTAATATGTACACACTTGTTCAGACATGCTGAGGCTCCCTGCGTAATATGTTCACACTCTGTTGCTTAGTCATGCTGCGGCTCACTTAGCAATTGTACACACAGTGTTACTTAGCTATGCTGTGGCTCACTGCGTAATATGTTCACACTGTGTTGCTAAGTCATGCTGAGGCTCACTGTGTAATATGTGCACTCTGTGTTACTTAGTCATGCTGCAGCTCACTGTGTAATATTTACACACTGTGTTACTTAGTCATGCTATGGCTCACTGTGTAATATGTACTCACTGTGTTACTTTGTCATGCTGCAGCTCACTGTGTAATATGTGCACACTGTTAGTCATGCTGTAGCTCACTGTGTAATATGTACATACTGTTTTGCTTAGTCATGCTGAGGCTCACTGTATACTATGTAGACACTGTTGCTTACTCAAGCTGAGGCTCACTGTAAAATGTACACAATGTGTCACTTAGTCATGCTGAGGCTCACTGTGTTATATGTTCACACTGTGTTACTCAGACTGTGGCTCACTGTGTAATATGTATACACTGTGTTACGTAGTAATGCTTCTGCTCACTGTGTAATATGTACACACTGTGTTACTCAGTCATGCTGTGGCTCATTGTGTAATATGTACACATTGTGTTACTTAGTCATGCTGAGGCTCACTGGGTAATATGTGCACACTGTGATGCTTAGTCATGCTGTGACTGTGTAATATGTGCACACTGTTTTGCTTAGTCATGCTGAGGCTCACTGTAATATGCACACACTGTGTCACTTAATCATGCTGAGGTTCACTGTGTAATATGTTCACACGGTGTTAGACTGTGGCTCACTGTGTAATATGTACACACTGTGTTACTTAGTCATGCTGTGGCTCAGTGTGTAATATGTACACAATGTGTTACTTAGTCATGCTGAGGCTCACTTTGTTATTTGTACACACATTATTGCTTGGTCATGCTGAGGCTGACTGTGTATTATGAACACACTGTGTTGCTTAGTCATGCTGAGGCTGTGTAATATGTACACACTGTGTTACTTAGTCATGCAGAGGCTCACTGTGTAATATATACACACTGTGTTGCTTAGTCATGCTACAGCTCATTGTCTGATATGTACACACTGTGTTACTTAGTCATGCTGAGGGTCACTGTGTAATATGTGCACACTGTATTCTTTGGTCATGCTGAGGGTCACTGTGTAATATGTACACACTATATACTTTAGTCATGCTACGGCTCACTGTGTAATATGTACACACTCTGTTGTTTAGTCATGCTGAAGCTGACTGCATAATACGTACACACTGTGTTGCTTATTTATGCTGTGACTCACTGTGCAATATGTACTCACTGTGACGCTTAGTCATGCTGAGGCTCACTGTGTAATGTGTACACAATGTGTTACTTAGTCATGCTGAGGCTCACTGTGTAATATCTATGCACTGTGTTACTTAGTCATGCTGAGGATCACTGTGTAATATGTACACAATGTGTTAGTCATGCTGCGGCTCATGTGTAATTTGTACATGCTGTGTTACTTAGTCATGCTGTGGCTGACTGTGTAATATGAACACAGTGTGTTACTTAGTTATGCTGAGGCTCACTGTGTAATATGAACACAGTGTGTTACTTAGTTATGCTGCGGCTCACTGTGTAATATGCACACACTGTGTTACTTAGTCATGCTGAGGCTCACTGTGGAATATGTTAGTCATGCTGAGGCTCACTGTGTAATATGTAAGCACTGTGTTACTTTCTCATGCTGCAGCTCACTGTGTAATATGTACACACTGTGTTACTTAGTAATGCTGAGGCTCACTGTGTAATATGCACAGACTGTGTTACTTAGTCATGCCAAGGCTCACTGTGTAATATGTACACACTTACTTAGTCATGCTGATGTTCACTGCATAAAATGTGCACACTGTGTTGCTTTGTCATACTGTTGCTCACTTTGTAATATGTACACACTGTGTTAATTAGTCATGTTGAGGCTCACAATGTAATATGTACACAATTTATTGCTTAGTCATCCTGAAGCTCACTATGTAATATGTACACACTGTATTGCTTAGTCATTCTGACTCATTGTTTAATATGTACACGCTTTGTTACTTAATCAAGCTGAGGCTCACTGTGTAATATGTGCACACTTTATTGCTTAGTCATGCTGAAGCTCAATATGTAATATGTACACAATGTGTTGCTTAGTCATGCTGAGTCTCACTGTGTAATATGTGCACACTGTGTTACTTAGTCATGCTGAGGCTCACTGTGTAATATGTACACACTGTTTTACTTAGTCATGCTGTGGCTCCGTGAGTACCTTATACACACTGTGTTACTTAGTAATGCTAAGGCTTACTGTGTAATAAGTATGCACTGTGTTACTTAGTCATACTGTGGAGCACTGTGTAATATGTGCGCACTGTGTTCTTTAGTCATGCTGAGGGTCACTGTGTAATATGTACACACTGTATTCTTTAGTCATTCTGTGGCTCACTGTGTAATATGTACACACTCTGTTGTTTAGTCATGCTGAGGCTCACTGCATAATATGTACACACTGTGTTGCTTAGTCATGCTGTGGCTCACTGTTTAATATGTACTCACTGTGTCGCTTAGTCATGCTGAGGCTCACTGCGTAATATGTACACACTGTGTTACTTAGTCATGCTGAGGCTCACTGTGTAATATCTATGCACTGTGTTACTTAGTCATGCTGAGGATCACTGTGTAATATGTACACAATGTGTTAGCCATGCTGCGGCTCATGTGTAATTTGTACATGCTGTGTTACTTAGTCATTCTGTGGCTCACATTGTAATATGTACAAACTGTGTTACTTAGTCATGCTGAGGCTCACTGGGTAATATGTGCACACTGTGTTGCTTAGTCATACTGTGGCTCACTGTGTAATATGTACACACTGTTACTTAGTCATGCTGAGGCTCACTGCGTAATATGTGCACACTGTGTTGCTTAGTCATGCTGTGGCTCACTGTGTAATATGTACACACTGTATTGCTTAGCCATGCTGTTAATCACTGTGTAATATGTACACACTGTGTTACTTAGTCATGCTGAGGCTCACTCTGTAATAGGTACACACTTTATTGCTTAGTCATGCTGAGGCTCAATGTGTAATATGTACACTCTGTGTTATCTAATCTTGCTGAGGCTGACTGTCTAATATATGCACACTGTGTTGCTTAGTCATGCTGAGGCTCACTGTGTAATATATACACACTGTGTTACTTAGTCATGCTAAGGCTCACTGTCTAATATGTGCACACTGTGTTGCTTAGTCATGCTGTAGCTCACTGTGTAATATGTACACACTGTGTTTCTTAGTCATGTTGAGGCTCACTGTGTTATATGTACACACTCTGTTGTTTAGTCATGCTGCAGCTCACTGTATAATATGTACACACTGTGTTAGTCATGCTGAGGGTCACTGTGTAATATGTACACACTGTGTTTTGTTATGCTGTGGCTCACTGTGTAATATGTACACACTGTGTTTTGTTATGCTGCGGCTCACTGTGTAATATGTACACACTGTGTTCTTTAGTCATGCTGAGGGTCACTGTGTAATATGTACACACTGTGTTCTTTAGTAATGCTGCAGCTCACTGTGTAACATGTACACACTGTGTTGCTCAGTCATGCTGAGGCTCACTGCGTAATATGTGCACACTGTGTTGCTTAGTCATGCTTAGGCTCACTGTGTAATATGTGCACACTGTGTTCTTTAGTAATACTGTGTCTAACTGTGTAATATGTACACACTGTGTTCAGTCATGCTGAGACTCCCTGCATAATATGTTCACACTGTGCTGCTTAGTCATGCTGCGGCTCACTTAGTAATTTGTACATACAGTGTAACTTAGCTGTACTGTGGCTCACTGCGTAATATGTTCACACTGTGTTGCTAAGTCATGCTGAGGCTCACTGTGTAACATGGGCACTCTGTGTTACTTAGTCATGCTGCAGCTCATTGTGTAATATTTACACACTGTGTTACTTAGTCATGCTATGGCTCACTGTGTAATAAGTACTCACTGTGTTACTTTGTCATGCTGCAGCTCACTGTTTAATATGTGCACAATGTTAGTCATGCTGAGGCTCACTGTGTAATATGTACATACTGTTTCGCTTAGTCATGCTGAGGCTCACTGTATACTATGTAGACACTGTTGCTTACTCAAGCTGAGGCTCACTGTAAAATGTACACAATGTGTCACTTAGTCATGCTGAGGCTCACTGTGTTATATGTTCACATGGTGTTAATCAGACTGTGGCTCACTGTGTAATAAGTATACAGTGTGTTACGTAGTAATGCTTCTGCTCACTGTGTAATATGTACACACTGTGTTAGTCATGCTGTGGCTCATTGTGTAATTTGTACACATTGTGTTACTTAGTCATGCTGAGGCTCACTGGGTAATATGTGCACACTGTCATGCTTAGTCATGTTGTGACTGTGTAATATGTACACACTGTTTTGCTTAGTCATGCTGAGGCTCACTCTAATATGCACACACTGTGCCACTTAATCATGCTGAGGTTCAATGTGTAATATGTTCACACGGTGTTAAACTGTGGCTCACTGTGCAATATGTACACACTGTGTTACTTAGTCATGCTGTGGCTCAGTGTGTACTATGTACACAATATGTTACTTAGTCATGCTGAGGCTCACTTTGTTATTTGTACACACATTATTGCTTGGTCATGCTAAGGCTGAATGTGTATTATGAACACACGGTGTTGCTTAGTCATGCTGAGGCTGTGTAATATGTACAGACTGTATTACTTCGTCATGCAGAGGCTCACTGTTTAATATATACACACTGTGTTACTTAGTCATGCTACAGCTCATTGTCTGATATGTACACACTGTGTTACTTAGTCATGCTGAGGGTCACTGTGTAATATGTGCACACTGTATTCTTTGGTCATGCTGAGGGTCACTGTGTAATATGTACACACTATATACTTTAGTCATGCTACGGCTCACTGTGTAATATGTACACACTCTGTTGTTTAGTCATGCTGAAGCTGACTGCATAATACGTACACACTGTGTTGCTTATTTATGCTGTGACTCACTGTGCAATATGTACTCACTGTGCTTAGTCATGCTGAGGCTCACTGTGTAATGTGTACACAATGTGTTACTTAGTCATGCTGAGGCTCACTGTGTAATATCTATGCACTGTGTTACTTAGTCATGCTGAGGATCACTGTGTAATATGTACACAATGTGTTAGTCATGCTGCGGCTCATGTGTAATTTGTACATGCTGTGTTACTTAGTCATGCTGTGGCTGACTGTGTAATATGAACACAGTGTGTTACTTAGTTATGCTGAGGCTCACTGTGTAATATGAACACAGTGTGTTACTTAGTTATGCTGCAGCTCACTGTGTAATATGTACACACTGTGTTACTTAGTCATGCTGAGGCTCACTGTGTAATATGTAAGCACTGTGTTACTTTCTCATGCTGCAGCTCACTGTGTAATATGTACACACTGTGTTACTTAGTAATGCTGAGGCTCACTGTGTAATATGCACAGACTGTGTTACTTAGTCATGCCGAGGCTCACTGTGTAATATGTACACACTTACTTAGTCATGCTGATGTTCACTGCATAAAATGTGCACACTGTGTTGCTTTGTCATACTGTTGCTCACTTTGTAATATGTACACACTGTGTTAGTTAGTCATGCTGAGGCTCACAGTGTAATATGTACACACTTTATTGCTTAGTCATGCTGAAGCTCACTATGTAATATGTACACACTGTATTGCTTAGTCATTCTGACTCACTGTGTAATATGTACACGCTGTGTTACTTAGTCAAGCTGAGGCTCACTGTGTAATATGTACACACTTTATTGCTTAGTCATGCTGAAGCTCACTATGTAATATGTACACAATGTGTTGCTTAGTCATGCTGAGGCTCACTGTGTAATATGTACACACTGTGTTACTTAGTCATGCTGCGGCTCACTGTGCAATATGTAAACACTGTAGTATTAGTCATGCTGTGGCTCACTGTGTAATATGTACACACTGTTTTACTTAGTCATGCTGAGGCTCACTGTGTAATATATACACACTGTATTGCTTAGTCATGCTGTTAGTCACTGTGTAATATGTACACACTGTGTTACTTAATCATGCTGAGGGTCACCGTGTAATATGTACACACTGGCTCACTGTGTAATATGTACACACTCTGTTGTTTATTCATGCTGAGGCTCACTGCATAATACGTACACACTGTGTTGCTTATTCATGCTGTGGCTCACTGTTTAATATGTACTCACTGTGTCGCTTAGTCATGCTGAGGCTCACTGCATAATATGTGCACACTGTGTTACTTAGTCATGCTGAGGCTCACTGTGTAATATCTATGCACTGCATTACTTAGTCATGCTGAGGATCACTGTGTAATATGTACACAATGTGTGAGCCATGCTGCGGCTCATGTGCAATTTGTACATGCTGTGTTACTTAGTCATTCTGTGGCTCACATTGTAATATGTACAAATGGTGTTACTTAGTCATGCAGAGGCTCACTGGGTAATATGTGCACACTGTGTTGCTTAGTCATACTGTGGCTCACTGTGTAATATGTACACACTGTTACTTAGTCCTGCTGAGGCTGACTGCGTAATATGAGCACACTGTGTTGCTTAGTCATGCTGAGGCTCACTGTGTAATATGTACACACTGTATTGCTTAGCCATGCTGTTATTCACTATGTAATATGTACACACTGTGTTACTTAGTCATGCTGAGGCTCACTCCATAATAGGTACACACTTTATTGCTTAGTCATGTTGAGGCTTAATGTGTAATATGTACACTCTGTGTTATTTAGTCTTGCTGAGGCTAACTGTCTAATATGTGAACACTGTGTTGCTTAGTCATGCTGAGGCTCACTGTGTAATATATACACACTGTGTTACTTAGTCATGCTAAGGCTCACTGTCTAATATGTGCAGACTGTGTTGCCTAGTCATGCTGTAGCTCACTGTGTAATATGTACACACTGTGTTTCTTAGTCATGTTGAGGCTCACTATGTTGTATGTACACACTCTGTTGCTTAGTCATGCTGCAGCTCACTGTATATGAACACACCGTGTTAGTCATGCTAAGGGTCACTGTGTAATATGTACACACTGTGTTTTGTTATGCTGTGGCTCACTGTGTAATATGTATACACTGTGTTTAGTTATGCTGCCGCTCACTGTGTAATATGTACACAATGTGTTCTTCATTCATGCTGAGGGTCACTGTGTAATATGTACACACTGTGTTCATTAGTAATGCTGCAGCTCACTGTGTAACATGTACACACTGTGTTGGTCACCCATGCTGAGGCTCACTATGTAATATGTACACATTGTGTTCTTTATTAATACTGTGGCTAACTGTGTAAAATGTGCACACTGTATTCTGTCATGCTGAGGCTCCCTGCTTAATATGTTCACAATGTGTTGCTTAGTCAAGCTGCTGCTCACTTAGTAATTTGTACACACAGTGTTACTTAGCTATGCTGTGGCTCACAGCATAATATGTTCTGTGTTGCTAAGTCATGTTGAGGCTCAGTGTGTAATATGTACACTCTGTGTTACTTAGTCATGCTGCAGATCACTCTGTAATATTTACACACTGTGTTATTTAGTCTTGCTGAGGCTAACTGTCTAATATGTGCACACTGTGGTGCTTAGTCATGCTGAGGCTCACTGTGTAATATATACACACTGTGTTACTTAGTCATGCTAAGGCTCACTGTCTAGTATGTGTAGACTGTGTTGCTTAGTCATGCTGTAGCTCACTGTGTAATATGTACACAATGTGTTGCTTAGTCATGCTATGGCTCACTGTGTTATATGTTCACACGGTGTTACTCAGACTGTGGCTCACTGTGTAATATGTACACACTGTTACTTAGTCCTGCTGAGGCTGACTGCGTAATATGAGCACACTGTGTTGCTTAGTCATGCTGAGGCTCACTGTGTAATATGTACACACTTTATTGCTTAGTCATGCTGAAGCTCACTATGTAATATGTACACACTGTGTTGCTTAGTCATGCTGTTGCTCACTGTGTAATATGCACACACTGTGTGACTTAGTCATGCTGAGGCTCACTGTGTTATATGTACGCACTGTGTTGCTTAGTCATGCTGAGGCTCACTGTGTAATATGTACACACTGTGTTACTTAGTCATGCTGCGGCACACTGTGTAATATGTACACACTGTGTTACTTAGTCATGCTGTGGCTCAGTGAGTACTTTATACACACTGTGTTACTTAGTAATGCTGAGGCTTACTGTGTAATATGTACACACTGTGTTACTTAGTCATACTGTGGATCACTGTGTAATATGTGCGCACTGTGTTCTTTAGTCATGCTGAGGGTCACTGTGTAATATGTACACACTGTATTCTTTAATCATTCTGTGGCTCACTGTGTAATATGTACACACTCTGTTGTTTAGTCAAGCTGAGGCTCACTGCATAATATGTACACACTGTGTTGCTTAGTCATGCTGTGGCTCACTGTTTAATATGTACACACTGTGTTACTCAGTCATGCTGTGGCTCATTGTGTAATATGTACACATTGTGTTACTTAGTCATGCTGAGGCTCACTGTGTAATATGTGCACACTGTGATGCTTAGTCATGCTGTGACTCACTGTGTAATATGTGCACACTGTTTTGCTTAGTCATGCTGAGGCTCACTGTAATATGCACACACTGTGTCACTTATACTGAGGTTCACTCTGCAATATGTTCACATGGTGTTAGACTGTTGCACACTGTGTAATATGTACACACTGTGTTACTTAGTAGACTGTTGCACACTGTGTAATATGTACACACTGTGTTACTTAGTCATGCTGTGGCTCAGTGTGTAATATGTACACAATGTGTTACTTAGTCATGCTGAGGCTCACTGTGTTATTTGTACACACGTTATTGCTTGGTCATGCTGAGGCTGACTGTGTATTATGTACACACTGTGTTGCTTAGTCATGCTGAGGCTAACTGTGTAATATGTACACACTGTGTTACTTAGTCATGCTGTGGCTCAGTGTGTACTATGTACACAATGTGTTACTTAGTCATGCTGAGGCTCACTTTGTTATTTGTACACACATTATTGCTTGGTCATGCTGAGGCTGACTGTGTATTATGAACACACTGTGTTGCTTAGTCATGCTGAGGCTGTGTAATATGTACACACTGTGTTACTTAGTCATGCAGAGGCTCACTGTGTAATATATACACACTGTGTTGCTTAGTCATGCTACAGCTCACTGTCTGATATGTACACACTGTGTTACTTAGTCATGCTGAGGGTCACTGTGTAATATGTTCACACTGTATTCTTTGGTCATACTGAGGGCCACTGTGTAATATGTACACACTATATACTTTAGTCATGCTACGGCTCACTGTGTAATATGTACACACTCTGTTGTTTAGTCATGCTGAAGCTGACTGCATAATACAAACACACTGTGTTGCTTATTTATGCTGCGACTCACTGTGCAATATGTACTCACTGTGTCGCTTAGTCATGCTAAGGCTCACTGCGTAATGTGTACACACTGTGTTACTTAGTCATGCTGAGGCTCAATGTGTAATATCTATGCACTGTGTTACTTTGTCATGCTGAGGATCACTGTGTAATATGTACCCAATGTGTTAGTCATGCTGCGGCTCATGTGTAATATGTACATGCTGTGTTACTTAGTCATGCTCTGGCTAACTGTGTAATATGAACACAGTGTGTTACTTAGTTATGCTGAGGCTCACTGTGTAATATGTACACACTGTGTTACTTAGTCATGCTGAGGCTCACTGTGGAATATGTAAGCACTGTGTTACTTTCTCATGCTGCAGCTCTCTGTGTAATATGTACACACTGTGTTACTTAGTCATGCTGAGGCTCACTGTGCAATATGTACACACTTACTTAGTCATGCTGATGTTCACTGCAAAAAATGTGCACACTGTGTTGCTTTGTCATACTGTTGCTCAATTTGTAATATGTACACACTGTGTTAGTTAGTCATGCTGAGGCTCACAGTGTAATATGTACACA
>NW_025049786.1:0-8361 GCF_019279795.1 Protopterus annectens
TAGTCTGTTTTACAGTTTTGTTGCCGTTTACATTTTTTGTTTTTTTTTTGGTTGTTTGTTTTGGGTTTTCTCCCTCTGTTTCTGTTTCTGTCTCTGTTGTCTGTGTCTCTGTCTGTGTCTCTGTCTCTCTCTTGCTCTCTATCTCCCTGTACCTGCAATGATATTATTGCATGTGTGGACAGCAGGTACAGCCTGCTTTTCTAGGTATCTGCACATGTGCATGTGACAGCCTCTGCACCAATTGCTGCCCACCATTCAGTAATTGCATGCAGCCTGCTGTGTGGTGATTGTAGTACTCACTGTGATTGCAGCCCACTGCTATAAAATGCTAGGTTAGGTAGGCATAGCCCTTTCAGCTTTCCAAAGTGGGACCCATGCTTGCTTGCTTTGGACACCGTTGTGTCAGTCAGAGGGTTGGTATATGTCTTTTATCTGAAGCTAGGGTTGTAGCCAGTGCTATGCATGTTGTACTCAAACCTGAATGTTGCTGCTTCCAGTACACACTTCTCAGTGTAGACATGTACTCACCCCTCCAAATGCTAACACAGGATACATGGGAGTATGTACTTTCTTTCTGAATTAGACAATTAACTGGCATACAAATGTGGTTATTGCACTGTATTCCTAAGGCACATGCAGTGTTTGTGAACTGCTATACTGTAATTATTACGTTACTCACTTCTGAACAGTTTGAGGTTTGTTTGTGTTGACATTAGCACAGGCTGCTCAAGACAACTGGACATATTTCAGTACTGAGTATGCCTATCTACACCCTTGCTTTTGCCTGAATACACAGGTGTGTTGTACCTATGGGTAGGGGTGCAGAATGGCAGAAAGAATTTTTTATTATCATGTGAGGTTTATCTTGCTGAACATACAGGGTTACTGTGTACCTGTTAGTCTATCAAGGCAAGTAGTCTGTCTGCGTTGCTCCCACCTGTGGACATATCCAGATGGTAGCTAGAGGTTAGCCTATTATACTTTGTCTGTGCACCACATCAGTCTTTTCAGCACTGGCACATTGGCATTGTCACAGTTGGTTGCTAGCAGTACATGGCTACATCCTGTGATATTTCTGTGTTGTACTCCTACATAAGGGCATGCTTGTGGAACTCCTTCCAAAGCTATTTGCAGAGTGTGTAACAGCAGTAATGCTGATATGCCTGTGTGTTTCTGCCTCTGCCAGGCCTCAGATACTCTCAGGTATATATTTGAATGGCCTCAGTGAAAGTTACATATAAGTGAGATACACTTGCAATATATTACAGACATATTGCACTTGAGACTTTCTTGGGAATCAGAGCATATGCATAACTACACCTTTTCTGACATGCAAGCAGTGTCTACTCTCACCTATTGACATTATTCATTATGTGTGAGTCCACACTACTCTGCCTAAACTTAGTACTTTTCAGAGTGATTCAGTGGGGCACAGCTAACATTTGTTTACAAATCAGGGACATCCCTGTAAAGCAGTCACGGTTGGGGAGTCTGGCCTCTGCCCTATTCAACTTTGCCAGTGTTTATCCTGGTCTGATACTGTGTGGTGTTTGTAAGGTGCTACTGTAACATTATTCCCTGCTAGGATGGCTGGTTCTCTTTTCACAGTCATGTCATGCAATTCCACAACAACTGCTAGTAAAGACCCACAGAGCAGGATTTGTGTTATGCCATTCATAATTTGCATTTACATTCCCTCATTGTAATGCATGATATATTTATTTCAGCACCAAGTTATTTGTATATCTGCTGTGGCGTAGTGGTAATTCATGCAGTCTATTGTGTCAATGGTCTGGGGTTGGTTAGAGACTGGCAGAGGTTTTTTGTTTTACTGCTGAGCAGAACAAGGGCCCTGACATAGAGTGACTAAGGCACTTTTAAGCAGTTGTAAAGGGTTTGGGGGTTTCTGGAAGTTTAGCTAAGCATACACACATACACTCATTTAAAACCCCGCTTACAAAGTTTAAAAAGTGCTTACTCCCCTAACCCCATGCTAATTTCTTTAAAAAAAAAAAGGGGGATAAAAGAAGGTGGTAAAAAAGGGGGCACAAAGAGGGAAAAACAGAAAGAAAACAAGCTCGGGATGTGCAGGAGGGGTGTGGGGAAGGTCCATAGCTCCCCATTTCTTTACCACCAACAGCTGTGCTATGCAAAAATTTGGAGTGAAATTTAAAAACCCCCCCCTGGGAGAGGGTGAGGACAACAAAGTATGTTGTACTGCCAATTATAATTATCAGTTTACATGTCCATGGACATGTGTGCAAAATGGGCAGCTATGTATGGGGCATAATTTTTTGTGGGTACAGATTGCCCTTTTTTTTTAGGTGAGAGTGGAAAGTGAGGTAGGAAATAGGTATGTTGGGAGGTAGGTTGGGGAGGTAAACAGACAAGACAACAAGACACATACAGGGCAGTGTATGACACATGGGGTGGGTGAACACAATTGATGGGCGGATGTTTGGAAATAAACCCATGAGCCCACAGATGGTAACAGTGGAACTGAGATCCCCACCCATGGGCATTCACCACTGCACCTTCACAGCCCGGGGGGGCTGTGCTGGGGGGTGTGTAGGAGGGGGAGGCTCACCCATGAGAAGCCCCTCTCACCAGCTGGCATAGGGGATCAGCGACTGAGCCTGGATCTCCTATGCACCCCCGGACCCGAAAGGGGGACAGGTGGCCCTTCTCCACCCACACTTGCGGGGGGGTGTGCCCCATCCCCCGCAGTGCTTCCACCCAAGGTGGCACAGGACCAGGAGGAGGGGAAACCCGGGGTGGGCACCAGACCTGCTGGTGCCAGGTGCACTGCCGCTGAGGAGGGACAGGTGGGTCGCTGGGACCGGCCTTCCCATGTTCTGTGATTAGGTGTGTTTAATTACAACATAAACAACAGCATTCCAGATTAGTTGTAACAGCATGCAGTAATATTCTCATTAACCCAACACACCAAGGTTCCAGCAGTTGAACAGCAAGCATAACACATGCAAAAGAATGACAGTGGAATTCCAACAGCATGCAGGGATGTTTGGTAACAACAGGGCCCCCATGATTGTGGTGTTTGAACAGGCACATGCATCAACATGAATGCAAATTTTTATAGAACAATAGGACATATGTCCCAACAAATTTTAAGATTACACATACCCATTGAGGTATGGAATTGCATGGTTTATGCACATACAGTAGGGTATAAAAAAAACCTCGGTTAACATCTTATAATTACTTTTAGTTCCCACACCTTACCAAAAATTCCCCCAAGTTTTTTTAACCTGCAAAAGGGGGGTTTTTTATCCCCTACAATTGTAATTTTTTAAACTTTTTTCATCATTCTTGACAAGCTAGCTCTTTGTTTTCAGTAAGCATTGCTTGATTTGTTTCTAACTTCAGAATGTCTGCCTAAATACTTCATCCTGAAATTTTCAGGGTCTATGTATTAGTTTCTATTCAAGTGTTTGGCAGTGCTCTGTACAGACTCAGGCACCTTGAGGGAAATTTTTACTGTAAAAGCACAATTGAATTTCTCCAATACCTAGTTGCACATAGGGTAACTAGCCTGTAGTGACAAGCACTGTCCCCATATTTGTAAACCAGATACTCATGACATTGATTGATATTCTCGCTACAATTGTCTAATCAATAAAAGGGTTTTTAATAAACCCCCACGGGCCCTTACCAGCTTGGTGGATATGAGTATCCTGATGCAAGGTAGAAATTGCCTGATGTTTACTGATAACCAGTTAATTCTCAAACAAAGTGATATGGAATGTGACAGATGTATTTACACATTATCATTGGAGGCAAAGCTCTCACATAAAAGTACTCATAATGTCAATAAGGTTGTCAGTAGTACACACGCCGCACCCATCACACACAGTTCAAAGGAGACACATGCTAAGGCACTTAAATGTAACCTTCCAAAACTACAAAAGCCTTCTAGATGAAGTACAGATAACAAATACCCTCAGCAGCCCCGACACTCTTTCAAAACAACACCCACATCAACACATAGAGCTGCATCACATAGATGCTCTACCTCTAAGCCCATAATGGAAGCTACTGCACAATCTATCATTCTAGTCATTGTAGACTCCATTGTGAGACACACTGATGTCTCTCTCACCAGGCTGAGTAAGGAGAAAGGCACAGTCAGTTGCTTATCAGGGACTATGATCCGACACATTACACATGCATTGTCATTGGCCCAAAAAATTAGACTCAAAAGTCCATGGGGAGTACATGACCTGAGACATACCTTAGACTATATAAAGAAAACATCTTGGATTAAATATGTATCTCAAGCTGGTTTGAGCCTAGCATTGAGCAGCATTTCACCTTCTGTAAGGATGATGCCATAATATGAACAAAAGTTGATTGACTTTAATAATTGGCTTGTTTCTGCTGTCATTCTAAGGGGGTTGAATATTTTTCAGCATGGAAGGAGATGGCCAACAGACCATGCTGCTTTGCCAGATGGTATGCAGCTCTCCCCTCTAGGGTTTTGCATATTAGCTATAACATTGTTTTGCCCCATAGTGCCTTTTTTAGGGAATGCCAAACTGAAAGTACTTCTGACATAGCAAGGCAAAACCAAAAAACACCTGAAGGTATTACTGTCAAAACAAAAAACTCCACTCCCTAGAAGCACTCTTCACCTTAGAGAATGTTGCCATCTGTGCAGTCACTACAACATGGTTTAAAGCCATGGAGAACACACTAACAGTGGAAGGTTATAATGCCTTCCACAAATTTAGACCAGCTACTTCACAGGCAGGGACTAAAGGTGGAGGTGTCTCTATTTACATTAAAAATAAATATACTTCAAGGGTGGTCAAACAGGACAATGCACTTGAGCTACCCCATATTCAAATCACCATAGCCAAAATCCAATACTATTTGCTTGCAAGCTATAGGCACCCCTCTATGACTCAGGAAACCTATATCATATATTTAAAATTATTTGAACCACTAACCATCCAACTCAATACCATATTCATGGGTGACTTTAATTACCCCACTATTAACTGGTAATCCTATATGACACAAAAGTATAGGCACAGAGATTTCTGGATTTTGTAAACACATACTCCCTGGACCAGCTAGTCAATACACCAACCATGGGTGCAACCACACTGGATGTGGTCCTCACTACCATGACACAGTGCTGCACACTCCCTACTGTAATGTCTTCCCTGGTAAGGTCAGACCACAACATGGTCTCCTTTGAAGTAAAAATAAATAAAACCTGGACCCCCAGTTAAAACTGGGATATTCAGGAACGACTTTAAGGTTAACCTCCTGCTATTAAGTGATACCTGGCAAAATTGCAAACCCCCATAAACCTGAGAACACTGCTGCCTATGCAGAACTGTTCACAGAGACCCTATACAAGCATGTTAATAGCTGCATAGAGGCAGCTGTACCCACCAGGAAGAAGTACAGAATTAACTCAAAAACAAGCCATCCTGGTGGAATCACAAAATCCATAGGCTGTACAACAGAAGAAGAACTTCATGGCAAAACTTAGGAGGTGCAGCACACAGCAGGGTAAAAACATTTTATCAAACTAAACAAACAACTCAGAGGACAAACAAAGTCTACCAAAGTTGAATTTGAGGTAAGTTTGGCCTCCCAAGCCAAGGACAACCACAAAGCATACTTTAGCTATGTCTGCAACCTCAAAGATAATACACAATTGTGTGCAGAGCTCATTGTAAATGCAACCACCTATGATGAGCCAGAAGATAAAGCAAACCACTGGGCTAATAAATTCAGCTCCAACTTTATCCTCTTTCCACCTCGACCTTCCCTCAGGAAATACCATCAAATATAACTCCCCCTACTATCACTAGGGAACAGGTCCTTAAATGCTCTCTCTAAGAAGAACAATTCATCAATGGGCCCAGACAATATCCCAGGATGCCTTCTAAATAGCACACAAAGTGACCTATCAGGGCCTAAGGAATTACTATTTAACTGTAGCCTCCAAACAGGCTTCATGCCTCATGAATGGGGAACAGCAACAGTCATCTCTTTGCACAAAGGTGGGCCATTTACAGACTCTGGAAACTACAGACCCATAGGTCTCACTATTATATGTAAAGCCATGGAAAGAATTATCATGGAAATGATCAAAAGATATATAGTATACCTCCAGATACTGGACCAAAACCAGATTGTTTTTTAAAGGGGAGATCATGCTACTAACCTGGGCTTCTTTGAGAAAGCCAAAACAATGGATGAGGGAAAAATGGTTCCCCTGCCTACCTTGACTGGCCAAGGCATTTGACACAAACTCATCACAAAAATACTCAAGAGGTTAGGTCCTTTTTTCACCTGGTGAATAGCCAACTGGCTCCCGACAAAAAGGAAGTTAGAAAAGGGAGTCCCCCCACAAACAAGCCAGTCAAAAGTGGAGTCCCTCAGGAATCAATCCCTGGACTGCTCCTTTTTAGCATTTAAATTCTCTGAAGTCAAGGCCAGTGTCAGTAGTCTCTGGCTGACTAAATTTGAGGATGATTGTAAATTAGGAGCTGACATTGAATCCTACAGTGACACAAATGTTCTCCAGGACGAGCTGGCAGAGACAAACACCTGGTGTCAGAGCCATGTACCAAAACTAAATGCCAAGAAATGCATATTAGTGTCCACTGAGAAGGCATCCAACCCAGGTAACTATCATTGACAACACTTATCTTGCAGTTGACCCTGTAGTCAGGAAATTAGGGACACACATAGATAGTAATCTAGCCTTTCACCATCACATGTCTACAGTGTTGAAGAAATCATTCCATTTTATTTTAAACAAAGGTATGGCATTTTAAATCCAAGGAAGTCATTGTTTCCCCTGTATTCAGCATTCATCAGACCTATCATTGAGTACAATGCCCCCTTTGTTATGTACTAACCAGGCATATCCAATAATTGAACGTCCACAGAGGTTCTTCACTAAATGAATATAGGGCAAAAAAAGTCCTATGCAGATCGCTCAAGGCTCTATCCCTAACATCTCTACAGGCTTTTGAGGAGATCTATACCTGGCATGCAGGGCATTATCAGACCCCACTCTGATGGACCTCCTGCATATCCACAAAACAAGCAACACCAGAATTACCTATTCTAAAGACTTAAACCTTTCCTGTGATATAAATACGTCCTGCTGGAGAGACAGGCATGTATCCTGAGACTACCCCGTATATGGAACAGGCTCCCCATCCATGTGAAGCAGAGTTCCTCCCTATCCAAATTCAACTGAAACTTGAACAATTGGATGGAGAACAGTAAATTTATCCCTGGTTTGGCACCTATGTCTCTAACAGATACAGGTAATCTGCAAATGGTTCATCTCCTAGGCCCTTGCTTGTAAATGTTTCATCTCCCAAACCCCTGCTTATACTTATCAATGGTATCAGAACTTGTCAGAGATTTGGGATGCATGGCTAGGCTTCAAAAGGCCCTTGTAGTCATTAGCCTAGTAGACACCTATGAACCTGTACTGTATTACCGCTCTAATGACTTTTGTCTTCTGTGCTGACATACAGTCATGTGCTCGGACATTGATGGGTTTATTGTAGGGGTCTACTTCACGATGTCAAAAGCCGACAATATTGAAGATGATATTGTTGGCACCACAACATTGAAAGTGCAGAACATTGTGCAGGTAAACGGAAATCTCCATAGGGGGAAATTTCCGTTTACCTCAATGTAGTGCGGTCTCGGAGTTGGAATATTTAAATAATTAAAGCATGGGGGGTTGGCGCCCCCGAAATTTTTTTTTTTTTTTTTTTTTTAAATGTTATTCGATGTTTTACTACAAACACTAGAGGGGACCAGTGATTCCATGTAGTAAGATTTCAATAACCTGATATAGACGCGATTGTAGATGTATACATATAGGAGTGTACTACACAATAATGAAAGAGAAATGTAGATATTTCCATAAGACACATTTCATTGCATGATTCCACCATCCTTACAACAGCATCAATTTTAACGTAGACAAATTATTATGCTATCCACAGTATAAATGGCAAAGTACAATATCTGTAAATGACCAGTACATGTATCATATCAACAGCACCAACAGATGAAAGGAATTCATACTAATGTAGATAGTCACCCTGTGCATCAGACACTTAGCTTTATTCCCCTGCATCCATGAGAAAGATGATAGGGATGTCACACAGTTATCATCACTTGCACAGGGTGTTGTGTAGGAGACTCATACCTCTCAAACTCATAGAGCAAGAAATCTGGACAAAGCCATACATAAAAGTGAGACAAAGGCCCAAAAATAGGGACAATTTTTAAATATTGTTGTTGCAAACTTAGTAAAAGGTTCCAAAATTTAAAAGAAGGGGGTTT
>NW_025049787.1:0-14722 GCF_019279795.1 Protopterus annectens
TACGATGGCTGTAGCGGGACACACACACGGCCATGCATACAGCACAGGTAGACATACACACACCATAACTAGGCAAGTACACACAAGGTGTATGGCGTGTACAGGTACACTGTCAGGTCAGCAAGGATAGCTGTCTGCCACGATATCCAGCAGATGTCCTTACGGTGTTCTGGAATACGGACAGTGCATGGACAATGAGTGGATATGCAACGTCCCACAGTTATATGTGTCAGCCGTGCATATATGCGATACATGGGAAAGACAGCCGTCCATGCTAGAGCAGCAGTACGGGCACAACATAGGTACATAGATATACAATGTCAGAGATACAGACGGACACATGTGGCAGGCCCGGGAGTGTAATGTACACAGCATCACCCCACCACACCATAGCATGGTGCACGTGGAGAACACGCCACAGCGTCGCCGACCACAACAGGCACACATGCAGTACACGAGCTGCGTACCACCATCCACAAACACAGGGATGGCGGCAGGATATGAGTGTTCGGCTTAAAACACAAGGCAATACCGTATGAACCCATGCATCTGGGAGCATGGACACACACACATGTGGCAGGCATGGTGATTGACCACACCCCCACATACCCAAACGCACAAACGTACGACACAGGTATGGAATGCGCTACGTGGGCCACCGAGCACACCACCATCAGAGGCACATGTACAGGTGGGTGACAACATCCGTAAAGGAATGGCCGCTGATAGTCAAGGTTTGTGTTGCAAAGCGTCTAAAAGCCTGATCATCTGCAGAGGCAGCTGGAAACACACACACACACAGGGAAGGGCCAGGAGTCGGACCTACGCCTATCTACATGACCTCACTACAGCATGAAGCATTTACAGAACGCGCTACCGAGTTTACTGAGCACAGCGCTGTCAGAGGCATACTTCTAGGCAGCTGACATCACCCGTAAGAGAATAGCTGGCAATAGCCAAGGTATGTGTTGCGAAGCGTCTAAAAGCATGTTCATCTGCAGAAGCAGCTGGAAACACACACACACAGGGAAGGGCCGGGAGTCGAACCTACGCCTATCTACATGAACTCACTACAGCATGAAGCATTTACAGAACGCGCTACCGAGTTTACTGAGCACAGCGCTGTCAGAGGCATACTTCTAGGCGGGTGACATCACTTGTAAGACAATAGCCGGCAATAGCCGAGGTATGTGTTGCGAAGCATCTAAAAGCTAGTTCATCTGCAGAGGCAGTTGGAAACACACACACACACGCAAGGGCCGGGAGTCGAACCTATGCCTATCTACATGATCTCACTACAGTATGAAGCATTTACAGAACGCGCTACCGAGTTTACTGAGCACAGCGCTGTCAGAGGCATACTTCTAGGCGGGTGACATCACTCGTAAGACAATAGCCGGCAATAGCCGATGTATGTGTTGCGGAGCGTCTAAAAGCTAGTTCATCTGCAGAGGCAGTTGGAAACACACACACACACACAAACACAGAAGAGACGGGAGTCGAACCTACGCCTATCTACATGATTTCACTACAGTATGAAGCATTTACAGAACACGCTACCGAGTTTACTGAGCACAGTGCTGTCAGAGGCATACTTCTAGGCGGGTGACATCACTTGTAAGACAATAGCTGCCAATAGCCGAGGTATGTGTTGCAAAGCATCTAAAAGCTAGTTCATCTGCAGAGGTAGCTGGAAACACACACACACACACGGAAAGGCCGGGAGTCGAAGCTACGCCTATCTACATGATTTCACTACAGTATGAAGCATTTACAGAATGCGCTACCGAGTTTACTGAGCACAGCGCTGTCAGAGGCATACTTCTAGGCGGGTGACATCACTCGTAAGACAATAGCCGGCAATAGCCGATGTATGTGTTGCGGAGCGTCTAAAAGCTAGTTCATCTGCAGAGGCAGCTGGAAACACACACACACACGGAAGGGACGGGAGTCGAAAATACCCCCTATCTACATGATTTCACTACAGTATGAAGCATTTACAGAACGAACTACTGAGTTTACTGAGCACAGCGCTGTCAGAGGCATACTTCTAGGCGGGTGACATCACTTGTAAGACAATAGCTGGCAATAGCTGACGTATGTGTTGCGAAGCGTCTAAAAGCTAGTTCATCTGCAGAGGCAGCTGGAAACACACACACACACACGGAAGGGCCGGGAGTCGAACCTACTCCTATCTACATGATTTCACTACAGTATGAAGCATTTACAGAACGCGCTACCGAGTTTACTGAGCACAGCGCTGTCAGAGGCATACTTCTAGGTGGGTGACATCACTCGTAAGACAATAGCCGGCAATAGCCGATGTATGTGTTGCAGAGCGTCTAAAAGCTAGTTCATCTGCAGAGGCAGCTGGAAACACACACACACACACACACAAGGGACGGGAGTCAAACCTATGCCTATCTACATGATTTCCCTACAGTATGAAGCATTTACAGAACGCGCTACCGAGTTTACTGAGCACAGCGCTGTCAGAGGCATACTTCTAGGCGGGTGACATCACTTGCAAGACAATAGCTGGCAATAGCCGACGTATGTGTTGTGAAGCGTCTAAAAGCTAGTTCATCTGCAGAGGCAGCTGGAAACACACACACACACATACACACACACACACACACACACGACAGGGCCGGGAGTCGAACCTACGCCTATCTACATGATTTCACTACAGTATGAAGCATTTACAGAACGCGCAACCGAGTTTACTGAGCACAGCGCTGTCAGAGGCATACTTCTAGGCGGGTGACATCACTTGTAAGACAATAGCTGGCAATAGCCGAGGTATGTGTTGCGAAGCGTCTAAAAGCTAGTTCATCTGCAGAGGCAGCTGGAAACACACACACATGCACACGGAAGGGCCGGGAGTTGAACCTACGCCTATCTACATGATTTCACTACAGTATGAAACATTTACAGAACGCGCTACCGAGTTTACTGAGCACAGTGCTGTCAGAGGCATACTTCTAGGCGGGTGACATCACTTGTAAGACAATAGCTGGCAATAGCCGACGTATGCGTTGCGAAGCGTCTAAAAGCTAGTTCATCGGCAGAGGCAGCTGGAAACACACACACACACACGGAAGGGCCGGGAGTCGAACCTACGCCTATCTACATGATTTCACTATAGTATGAAGCATTTACAGAACGCGCTACCGAGTTTACTGAGCACAGCGCTGTCAGAGGCATACTTCTAGGCGGGTGACATCACTTGTAAGACAATAGCTGCCAATAGCCGAGGTATGTGTTGCGAAGCGTCTAAAAGCTAGTTCATCTGCAGAGGCAGCTGGAAACACACACACACACACGGAAGGGCCAGGAGTCGAACCTATGCCTATCTACATGATTTCACTACAGTATGAAGCATTTATAGAGTGCGCTACCGAGTTTACTGAGCACAGCGCTGTCAGAGGCATACTTCTAGGCGGGTGACATCACTTGTAAGACAATAGCTGCCAATAGCCGAGGTATGTGTTGCGAAGCGTCTAAAAGCTAGTTCATCTGCAGAGGCAGATGGAAACACACACACACACACACACACACACACACACACGGAAAGGCCGGGAGTCGAACCTACGCCTATCTACATGATTTCACTACAGTATGAAGCATTTACAGAACGCGCTACCGAGTTTACTGAGCACAGCGCTGTCAGAGGCATACTTCTAGGCGGGTGACATCAGTTGTAAGACAATAGCTGCCAATAGCCGAGGTATGTGTTGCGAAGCGTCTAAAAGCTAGTTCATCTGCAGAGGCAGCTGGAAACACACACACACACACACACACACACAAGGGCCGAGAGTCGAACCTACGCCTACCTACATGAACTCACTACAGCATGAAGCATTTACAGAACCCGCTAACGGGATTATTGAGCACAGCCCTGTCAGGAGGCATACCCCTAGGTGGGTGGTATCATCTGCAGAGGCAATGCGTCCGATAGGGAATGAAGACAGAGTGCGCAGTCACACAGCCTGTTACCATCCCAAGGTGGCCGTACAGTAACACGTTAGTGCTGCAGTCGGGAATACCAAATAACTAGTGATCAGTACATCATGACAGGAATACGGGATGCACCACATGACACTCTACCCTATGGGAGGGCATCCGTCGTGCAGGATGTAGGCAGCCAATGTGGCATGACAGCCACATATGTGTCACCTTGATGGTCACCATGGCTATACAGGATGCCATTGGCCATGGCTACACGCCCAGTTGCAGACATCGGTGATGACTGTCGTGTGTACCCCCGGCGGGTGTACTGGCCATGCCTCCCACACCTAGTGGTTGCGAAGGGGAGACAGACATACTCACGGGGTATCAACGCAGTCGGGCGCGGTGTGCACTGTCTTGTGTGTCAATCTACACAGCTGCTTACTGGGCATGCTCAGACACTTAGACTCGGCACAGAGCAGACATGCATACACATGGAGCAACAGCATGGGTGGCCGAATGTGGACCGTCGTGTGTGTCCAGCCACACAACAGCAACCCAGCCATGGCACAGACGTGGCTGTTGCGAAGGGGATACAGGCATGCACCCGGGGTATTACTGCAGTCGGGCGCGGTGTGCACTGTCCTGTGTGTCAATCTACACAGCTGCTTACTGGGCATGCTCAGACACTTAGACTCAGCACAGAGCAGACATGCATACACATGGAGCAACAGCATGGGTGGCAGAATGTGGACCGTCGTGTGTCCAGCCACACAACAGCAACCCAGCCATGGCACAGACGTGGCCGTTGTGAAGGGGATACAGGCATGCACCCGGGGTATTACTGCAGTCGGGCACGGTGTGCACTGTCCTGTGTGTCAATCTACACAGCTGCTTACTGGGCATGCTCAGACACTTAGACTCGGCACAGAGCAGACATGCATACACATGGAGCAACAGCATGGGTGGCAGAATGTGGACCGTCGTGTGTGTCCAGCCACACAAAAGCAACCCAGCCATGGCACAGACGTGGCCGTTGCGAAGGGGATACAGGCATGCACCTGGGGTATTACTGCAGTCGGGCGCGATGTGCACTGTACTGTGTGCCCATCTACACAACTGCTTACTGGGCATGCTCAGACACTTAGACTCGGTACAGAGCACACATGCATACACATGGTGCACGTGGCCGTTGCGAAGGGGATACAGGCATGCACCTGGGGTATTACTGCAGTCGGGCGCGATGTGCACTGTACTGTGTGCCCATCTACACAACTGCTTACTGGGCATGCTCAGACACTTAGACTCGGTACAGAGCACACATGCATACACATGGTGCGACAGCATGGGTGGCAGAATGTGGACCGTCGTGTGTGCCCAGCCACACAACAGCAACCCGGCCATGCCACAGATGTGGCCGTTGCAGCGGGGAATATCTAGGTGCAATTGACCATGGGTAGGACCGCCCTACAGTTTGTTGCATGCTACAGACCACCCTCCCAACTCCAGGATACCTGCACAGCCGTCCTGAGGACACTGGTGAGTGTGCATGCTCTCACAACAGCACCGTATTGGGTGACGTCAAGCACCCATACATAGACTGGGAACATTACCCATGACACAACACCCTACGCCACAGGTCCCGGGTGTTCATACATGCGACCGCTGTGAAACAGCCATGAACCATACCCACTAGGGGGGGGACGTATACCAGTTCTGCCCATCACACATGGGGAGGAAATGCTCCACACAGGATGTACATCCCTCAATGGTGATGTCAGACCATATAGTGTATCCACTGGTAATCCACATCCTGCACCCAACACTGGCATGGGAGACCTAAGTGAGGACCTCTTCACAGCAAACCACAGACATCATACGACCGGTGTGGTACCCTACAATTCCACCATGCCAGTGGTGAACACAGGCCGCACTGCCAACTCTCTTATGAATGCCTTCTCTGAGCACACACAGGGATGTCTGCACCAAGTGATCATGATAACATCAGGACCTTGTCCACCACAGGTAGGCCCATGGTCTGGTGGACCACAGCCACTGACAAACTGTACATCAGCAGTTGGAGCTAATACATGACGGAGCATTATCAGTACCAGGGAAGCCATCACCCATTCATACCAGCGTCAACATACGGCCACACATACAATCATCCAAGGCCGCTTGTGGTAGTGGTACTGCAGAGGGCACATGAGACAACCATAGGGCCTTCCTCAACTGTGGTAGGGACATGGGTGGGAGTGCACAGACATGGCCAGAAATGATCCAGAATGGTACAACGGTCACTGCACCCACAGACATTGTCAACAAACCAGCGGACATGTCCCATGCATACATCCACCCCCTACCCCAAGAGGGGACATATCCATCCCACCAGAGTCTAGCCTCGAAACATCTCATATGCCCTGGAGTAATCTGATATCTGTTAGATGGTTAACACAGCACCAATGGGCCCTGATGGTGTCCCTGGCTGTGTGCTACCCAACCTCATTGAGGCCCTCACCCCACACATAAGGCCACTGTCTCATGTTAGCCTTACTACGGGCTAGGTCCCCGCTGGATGGCATATGGCATCCGTGGTCCCACTATGCCAGGGTAGTGCTGTTATGGACTGCGGACATTACCACCCTATCAGCTTGACAAGCCTTGTCTGCAAAGCTGCGGGGAGGGCCATACAGGTGCCCATGAATACAAACAGTGGTGTACAGCCAATACCGGAACATACCCACAACAACTTAGTCAAGGGCAGATGCTGCCTCCCACACCTGCTCGTCCTGTCTGGAGCAGTCACCAAGGCCATTGATGGGGGTAGGTCGGTTTGCACACTACCATGCCCTGGTGGGAGCGTTCAGAACGCACTCCACGTGGGTCTCATGGAAAGGCTCACCAGCGTACATGTGGGGACATAAGTCACACGATGGTTCTCAGAATGGTTGGAGGTCACACCACACAGGGTGTGTGTTCCTGGTGCCGTGTCAGACTAAAAGCTCATCTCGGGTGGAGGCCCACAGGGCTCCGTCCTGGGCCCCATGCCATTCGGCATTCGACCTTACAATGTGCATGCCAACATAGGGGGATTGTGGCAGACAAGGTATGCAGATGACTGCACACTGGCCACCATACCCAACAACCCATCTGACACGGACATCCACCTAGGGCGTCATACACATGGATAACTGGTGCGAGAGCCATGGCCTGTTGCTACATGCCAGAGAAGGTGCAGACCTACCCAGTGTGAAGGACATGTTTGCCCCAATGTAACATGTAGGTGGTGATCCATTCAACATGGTGGACGTGTTCATGGAGATGGGTACCACACCTGTCAGTAACCTCTGTCAACACACACAATGCCAATGTGGGTGGGAAGACATTCCACTGTGGCCACCTGGTCTGGAAGGAATCACATCCACATCACGGGTGTTCATTGTACCCTGTACACATCACACACCACAGCAATGATTGCGTACAATGGCACATATGGGCTGTACCTAACCTGACACCTGCAGCACTCGGAAGGACCACAAACATTCCACGAGGCAGGGATAAAGGTGCTGGGACATGTGTCTCACACTGCCCGACCAAGGGGACTCCGGCTGTATACCTTCCCAGCACGTCTGCTCTGTGGTGATCTGAGCCTGACATACACAGCCATGTCCAACCTGGGTGACATGGACAGGTTCCACCTCCTAGGCTCCGGGCAAACACGGCCACAGAAGCAACTTACACACACCTCACCACAAAGATGACTAGGACGTGCTGGGGGAACAGGGTCAACGCCCAGAGACCCCCTACAACATGGAGAGGATTGCCAGCCCATGTGAAGCAGAGGCCCTGACTGCCTTTGTGCAGGAGTAATCATGACGTGCGGATGTGTGATCATGAGTATGCACCAGGCATCATCTCTGTGTCAGTGCTGGACAGGGGACAGGAGACTGATGGATGTAGTACCCTCATCCTAAGGGGTGTTAGCAGCCACACACAGTCTTGATAGGTTTACACATGCCGTAGGGCACATAGCCTGGTATGTACATGTGCGCCTATGTACCTATGTAGGGGTCCATGCCGGTTGCGGGTACCTGTGCTATGCTGCCATTGCCAGATGTGCCTGTGGGTACCCCACGACTACACATGGGGAACTGATAACAGTGCTCCCAGTGGGCACATGCAAGTACACCATAAGTGGCATATGGGTTAACTGAACCAATATGGTGCTACACATGTAGCCAACACACATACTGTGTACACAGAACAATGAATGCTGCACCTGCACTACATGGTATGTCTGCTGCATGATGTCAGTGCACAAACCACATCACATACGCACCTGTCACCTGCCATACACAGCCACCACGACATACACATCACATACTATGCAGACACAGGTATCACATACACCTCTCACTATGTTGTCCACCCTGTGCATCAGAATATGTTTGCATAACCGTGCACCAATGGTGTAGCTCACGATTAGGTGGCAGAGACTTCATCATATGCACAGGGCGATATGTGTGCCACAGGCATAGGCTGTACCAATGGATGACATCATGTGTGTGCGTAAGGGCCTGTGCATTTACTGGGCATGACTGTGCAGAATGCATGTGGATGTGGTGGAGCCCTACAGTTGTGTTTGCTGTGTGTGGGTATGTGTGTACACAGTTCAGTCATCTGTGATGCCTACACGGGGTATACTTGGCAGCCCCAGACTGTACAGTGCAGGTGGTACGGCTCACTGTGTCGGCCTGTGGCGACGTGACCCGTGCCTGCCTGGGGTCGCACGGGCACTACCGGGTGGAGGTATAGAGTGGCCACTCTCCGATGACACATGTCCGCTGGAAACGTGTCCACGCCGGGGCCATCCAGGGCCACGTCCACGTGGCCTGCTGTGTCCTGATGTGGTCAGTGTAGTAGCAGCTGCACTGCTGCTGCTACCAGCACTGTGTGGGTGGGCATGGGTGGTGGCACGCACACATTGACCTGTACTTGGTGGTGTTACTAGCCCACGGCCACGTGCCCTATGCCTCACCCCTACCAGGTGTTCCTGCACAGACAGCTTACGCTCACGGATGGCCATGCCTCGGTCAAGGATCCCAGCCATCTCACCCAATCTCCTATCCAGAACATCGGCAAGATGCTGTTGGGCATTCGCCCATGACTGGATGTTCTCATTTAAGGAATGGATTGCGGACCTTTGCAGCCTCTGCCCTTCCTGGTTCTGCCGTTCGGCACGTGCCTGCGCCGCCATCACAGTCTGGAACATGCATCTGGTTATACCAGCTGCTGCACCCTGTACGGCAGGTGTATGTCTAGCAGTGCCCCTCCTATGAGCAGCACCTGCCACATGCCTGTGTGGCACTCCACCAGTCATTACACTGGCAATGTCATGTGTACCTGCACCTTCTGCAGCCACCAGACATTCCTTTTTTTTTTTTCCATAATAAATTTTTATTGAAATATATTTTCCAAAAACATTACAAAAATACAATAAACATCACACACATAACACACTATAACTACTACAAACCATTTATACAATATCTACATGAAATGCTTCCTATATTTAATATATTCCTAAAATCAGTATCATGCTAATATAATATTGAAGACCTTTTCCCATATTTTCGGGTTATTAATATTTTTGTTAGTTTGTTTCAGAAGTAATTTATGTGCTAGTATATGCTTTATAGCCACAAGCTTAAAATTATTCCATGATGTCTTATGTGGTTCTAGCCAATTTGTGGCTATATAGAGTTTCATCAGCAAAAATATTCATACAAACAATAGTTTGCGATCTGGAAAGCTCTCTTGGAGGAATGTGTAGAATCATAAATTCCCATGACAGTGTAGAACTTTGATAACCCATCTTTTGCAGTTGTACTTTAAGAGAGTTCCAAAGTTTATATACACATTTACAACTCCAGAACATATGAAGAAGATCCGCTGTTTGATCTGCACAGTATGGACAAATTGGAGAATTCCTAGGGTTAAATTTATGTAATCTAAGATGTGTGTAATATGCATTGTTCCAAATCATCAATTGCGTGTACATCAGTTTTTGAAAAGAAACTGATTTCCTAGTTATATCAATTGCTTTTAATATCTGATTGTCTGTTACTGTTACTCGTTTTACCCAATACTCTGAAAGCAAAATTTTGTCCTGAAATTTCAAATCCTTAATTAATTTATATGCAGTTGCTATAAATTTAGTGTCTTGTTGGATAGCTTGCCACAATTCAGAGCACTTATCCACAAATCCGGCTGCAGGTTTAAAGTTCCTAAAGTAGCTCAAGGCAAGTTCTTTAACTTGTCTCATTATAACAATGTAACTTCTAGGTAGATTCATTTCCTGTCTAATTTGTAAAGCCGATAAGTCAAGTTTATTAAAACATCAAATAGAGTCAAATTAAGTATTAATGGAAATTTGCTGAGATCGATCAGCTGATTATTTAGTTTAAAATTAGGATTCCTGTGGAAAGGTTGAAGAACCATCATATATTGCAATAAATCTACGGACTGAAATAAAGTTTGCAAAGATGAGACACAGGTTATTATGTGGTCCATGACCCCATATTTTATCAGACTAATTTTGTCCATAAAGGGCAATGCTTTAGGATTTATTTTCCTATCCAAAATATGCTTATGATTCAAGACCACCCAAGTTGGTATCCATTTTGTATTCGTTACATCATAATTAGCAATTCTTAAAATTTTATTAGCGTTTACAATCAAATAATATGCTTCAAAGTTTGGTAGCTCAAGTCCCCTCTTGTTTTAGGGTCATTAATTTCTCATAAGATATTCTAGTTCTTTTGGGTTCCAGATAAATTTAGCTAGATCTTTATGCATTTGTTTAAAAACTGTTTTTGAAATTGATAATTGGGCAGACCTAAATATGTATAACATTCGTGGTAGTATATTCATTTTCACTATTGATACTTTTGCTAATACCGGTAGTTTTAAATTTTTCCATCTGTCACAATCAGCTATTATGTGTTCCCATACTCGTTTAACATTATTGTTATAAAAGTCCTTATTATCCATAGAGAAGTTGATACCCAAATATTTAATATTTTCTTTACATGTTAACTTCCCCATCAGGGCCATTAGTGAAAAGGTTTTGGGGTTCTTAATGGGAAGATATTTGTTTTCTGTAAGTTAATTTTATAATTGGAAACTACTGAAAATTCGTTTATGAGCTTTAATATCTTTTCACTGTCTGAAATTGGGGTTGTACAATAAATAATAAGATCATCGAATGCTGACATTAATATTTTATTCCTATAAATTATTGGTGCATTATGATACAAATTTTGCTTGATATATAAAAATAGGGGTTCCAGATATAGGTTAAACAATAAGGGGACATGGGACAACCCTGACGAGTACCATTTTTAATCTGTATTCTGTTAGAATAAGTCCTATTGATGTATAGCGTAGTGTATGGATTACTATATAATATTTGTAGTATCTGAATGAATTCTTGGGGCAAGTTAAAATAGGGTAACACATCAAACAAAAATTTATGTCTACTCTATCAAATGCTTTCTGGGCATCTATTATAAGAGCATAGATATTAAAGTTGTTTTTTTTAGCATACGTCATCATATTATGCAGTGTAAGTGTGTTATCGCTGGTTTGTCTAGTTGCCATAAATCTAGCTTGTTCCTTAGAAATTAAATATATCAAAACCTTCTTTAGTCTCGATGCTATAATTGATGTTAAAATTTTCATATCCACATTCATTAGTGCTATTGGTCTGTAATTATCTGGGTTAAGGGGATCCGAATTGGTTTTATGTATGAAAATTGTTTTTGACGCATTGAGGTGGGGGTCACTAATTTTATTTTTAGTTATATAATTAAATACATGAGACAATTCTTTTCCCAAACTATCAGCAAACTCTTTGTAAAATTCAGCTGTAATACCATCAGGCCCTGGCGACTTATGTACTTTCATATGTTGAATTGTATATACTATTTCTTCTTTAGAAATAGGTTTAATCAGGTCACTTTGCAGGCTCTCTTCTAATTCTGGAAAGTTAATTTTTGCAGAAAACTTTTATTCTGGTTATGTAGAGTCCTATCAGTTTGCCCCTCATACACCTTAGTATAGATTTTCCCAAAACATCAACAATATCCTCAGTTTTAGAATATATTGTGTCGTTATACTGAATTTCGAAATATATCCAGTTGTTTTGATTGATTTATAATCCTTGCCAGTGCTTTTGATGGTATTTGAACATTATTAGCATATTTCACTAAACACCTATGTTCTTGAAGTGTTAATTTATTATTATGAAGCAAAAAGAGATCCCTTTGAAGCTTCAACATTTCCTCCTCAGTTTGAGCGTTAAAATTCTGAATCAGCTCATTATCAAGTTGTTTTATTCTTATTTCTAGTTTTTGAATATCACTATTATGAATTTTCTTATAATATGAGGCTTTTTGTATAAGAAATCCTCTAATATGAGCTTTAGCTGTCGCCCCATTCAATGTCAGGGGTATGTTTTTGGAGCTTCAAGCTATCTGTAAATTCTTTCAAATATTTTATAATTCCGTCTGCTATCTTTTTTACTTAAAAGATTTGGGTTGAGTGACCAATTATAACCCCTGTGCCTTCTTGTGTCTTTTAAGACTTTAGTAATTTTAAACGATATTTTTGAGTGATCTGATAGATGACGGTATGTATAACCACCACTGGTTCTAAATTCGTTAGTGCTTTAGATATCAAAAAGTAATCTATTCTAGCCCACATTTTGTGGCATGGTGAATAGAAGGTATATTTATTTGCATTATTAATATCTTGTGAATAAGAAAATGGGTCATATAATTGAAAATCTTCCTTAAAATCATTTAATGCTATCCCAGCCTGCTTATTAAATGCTCTCTGTGGACAAGACCTATCCAACTTTGGATTTTGATAGGTATTCCAGTCCCCACCACAACAAAATAATAACCATCATATTGTGTTAATATTGGATATAATGATGCTATGAAACTTTGTTGATCATTGCATGGGGCATATATATTCAAAAGTAGGATAGGTTTATCAAATGCATTATCCGATAAAATCACATAACACCATCGCCCATTTGGATCCACTTTGGAGTCTAAAATCCTATCTTTGTATTGGGTTTTGATAATTATAGCCACTCCCGCACTGTTTGTCTTACCTTCTGATGTCACTAGCTCTCTAATCCAGTTCTTTTTCTAATATCATTCCATTGTTCATTCATCAAATGTGTTTCCTGTAGAAATACAAACAGTGCTTTGTCCTGTAATAATATGTGTAGCAACAGCTTTCTCTTCTTCAAGTTCTGGAGCCCTTTAACATTCCATGAGTTCAACTCCCACATTCACAGGTCTTGGTATCAAATAACAATATAAGAGGGGAATTATGAAATTGACATGTATTGACTGTACACTATATCTAATCTGGAAGCATTTCCTACATCCCGTCCCTAACCAGTGCTTACCCACTTTACCCCTGGACCAGGATTTATATAGGTCTTGTATAAGAGAAAATATAAACAAGGTTAAACACACCAACACATTGAAAAACGTCAGGTCATAACATTTAAAACATTTCCTAAACATACAACCTATATATTCTAGCATATCTACATCAAAGTCTAAACTATACATTCCCTACCAAACACCGCTACTTAACTACAGCTTTGGTTTAACTATTAGTTAAACAAATCTCATTTCTAAGGTTATTACTGTGTAAAGGAAAGTTTTAGTAGATTGGGTACTTATTTTATCCTACCTTAAGTATCTGTTTTGTTGCAATCATTATGTACATAAACTTTTTACAGAAGAGAGGAGAGAGAAAAAAAAAAAAAATACATCCTACATTTTAGATCTGTACCCTACACAGTGCCTGCCACACACTGCATATAGTAAAAAAACAATTTTGGTTCACACCTATAAAAAGAAGAAAAAACAGTAAAAGTACATGTTATTATGTGCTTTAAGTACATACTGTAATGTTATTTAGTTATAAAAGAACATTATCATATTATTTTCAGTTCTCTTTGTCTTTTCAAGCCAGGAAACCATCAGAAATACTCACGACAAGGGACCTCTTTCACAGCAGGACCACAAGAAGTATTACATCCAAATCTACACTCTCAGTTGAAATCCAGGCATTTCCTGTTTACCACACAATGGAAATAGACCTTGAGGCCATAAAAGTCTGAAACCAGACAGCAGACCCTCAGATTAGCATAAACAAACAGTTTTATTGCTTTTCAGAGGCCTGAACAGTTTAGTGAAGAAACAAAGGATTAGAAAAGCCTTGAGGTAAAATACATGCTGGATCTGACTACAGGAACATGCCAGTCTCAACTGAAGTTCTTTTCAGCCCTCTGATGCAGGTAGAACTTTAAAACTTTCAGAAACACTTCTTTTGCCTGATTTTTATTGGAAACAGAATATTTAGTGCCATCCACCATAAATGTAAGCATATTGGGGTATTTCATCTGGAATTTAATTTGTTTATCAATCAGAAATTTGCAGTAAGCAGATAAAGACTGTCTAGCCTGCCTTACTTGTAATGGTAAATCTTGAGCCAGAAATATTTTAACATTTTTCCACATAACATAGCCACCATTTTTTTGCAGTAAACAGTATTTTGCTAACATCTTGAAAGTTCAATATCTTAACATATACATGTCTAGGCATAGTAGAAGCTTGTACCTCTCTCAGCGCTCTGTGTGCCCTTTCTATTACAATCTGTTTCACCCCATCAGCATAAC
>NW_025049788.1:0-8816 GCF_019279795.1 Protopterus annectens
AAAAAAAACTAAACACCCCCTAAAAAAAAAATTTTTTAAATACAACTTTTTTAAACCCAATGGAAAAAACCCCAAAACCTTAATTTTAAAAAATTAAAAAAAATTTTCAAAAAAATTTTTTTTCAAAATTATATTAAAATTTTTAAACAAAAATTTATAAATTAAAACAACTTTTTTTATTTTTTAATAATTATTAAATAAAAAAAAAAATTTAAAAATTTTTTTCCTAAAATTAATATAAAATTTACAAATTTAAATAATTTTTTTTTAAATTTTTTAAAAAAAATTTTTTTATATTTTTAAAAAAAAAAAATTTTTTTTTAAAAAAAATTTTTAAAAAGAAATTTTTTTATATAAATTTTTTTTAAAATTTTTTTTTCCTTTAAAACCAAAAAACCTTTTTTAAAACCCCAACCCAAACACACCAAACCCAAACCTTTTTTAAAAAAAAAAAAACCCCTTTTAATAACCAAACCAAAAAAAAACCAAAAATTTGCAAATTTAAATTTTAATTAAAAAAACCCCCTTTTTTTCCCCCCCCAAAAAATATTTTTCCCCTTTTTTGAACTTTTTTCCTTTTGGGGGTTTTTAAAAAAATTTTTTTTTTTTAAAGGTTTTTTTTTTAAAAAAATTAAAAATTTTAATATTAAAGGGGGGGGTTTTTTTTTTTTTTAAATTTTTTCCCCCAAAATATATTTGTTCCGCACCCAAACCAAAAAATATTCCCCCTTTTATTTTTTAAAAAAAAAAAAACAAAAAGATAAAAGGGAAATTAAATTTTAAAATTTAAATAAAAAACAAAATAAAATTTTTTAAAAAAAATTTTTTTTTTTAAAAAATTTTTTTAAAAAATTTTTTAAAAAAATTTTAAATTTTTAAAAATTTTTTTTTATTTAAATTTAAAAAAAAAACCAAAATTTTTTTAAAGGTTTTTTTTTTTAAATTTAAAAAACCCTTTTTTAATTTAAAAAATTTTAAAATTTTTTATACTATTTTAAATTTAAATTTTTTTAAAAATTTTTATTATTTAAACATTTTAATTTTAAATTTTTTTAAATTTAAAAATTTTAAAATTTAAATTTTAATAATTTTAAAAAAAAATTAAAATTTTTTCCCAAATTTTTTAAACTTTTTAAAAACCTTTTCATTTTTAAAAAAAAACAAATTTTAAAAAATAAATTTAAACCCCTTTTTTTTAAAAAAAAAAATTATTTAAAAACAACCTTATAAAATTTTTTTAAAAAACCCCCCCCCAAAAAAAAAAAAAAATTTTTTTTTAAAAACTAAAAAATTTTAAAAAAAACCCCCCCAAAAAAAAAATTAAAAAAAAACCACCAAATTTTAAAATTTTTAAAAAAATTTTTTAAATTAAAAAAAAAAAAATTTCCCTTTTTAAAAAAAAAAAAAAACCCAAATTTTTTCCCTTCCCCAAATAAAATTCCTTTTAAAAATTTTAACATTTAAAAATTAAAAAAAAAATTTTAATAAAAAATTTTAAAAAAAAAAAATTTTAAAACCCCAAAATTAAAAAAAAATTTTTTCAAAAAATTTTTAAAAAAAAAAACTTTTTTTTTTTAAAACCCCAAATTTTAAAAAAAAAATTTGAAAAATTTTAAAAAAAAAAATATTATTTTTCCCAAAATTTAAATTTTTATTAAAAAATTTCAACACAAATTTTTTAAAAAACCCCAAAAAAAAAAATAAAAATTTTTTTAAAAAAAAATCCTTTTTTAAAAAAAATTTTCCCCCAAAAAAAAAAATTTTTTAAAAATTTTTAAAAAAAACCCCCCCCTTTTTTTAAAATTTATAAATTTTAAAATTTTTTTAAAACCCCAAAAAAAAATCAATTTTTAAATTTTTTTTTAAATTAATTTTTTTTTTTTTAAAAAAATTATTTTCAAAATTTTTTCCCCCATTTTTATTTTAAAAATATAATTTAACCCCAAAACCCCAAAAAAAAACAACCAATATTTAAAAATTTTAAATTTAAAATTTTAATAAATTTTTAATCCTTTAAATTTTCCCTATTTATTTAAAAATTTTTTAAAAAAAAAACCCACAAACCACCCAAAAAAATTTTTTTTTAAAAAAAATTTAATAATTATTAAAAAAATTTAAAAATTTAAATTTTAATAATTTTAAAAAAAAACAAAAATAAAATTTTTAAAAATCCCCCCCCAAAAAATTTTAAAAAAAAAATTTTTTCCCCTTTTCCCAAAAAAATTTAAATTAAAAAAATTTTTTTTCCCAAAATTTTAAATTTTTTTTTTTTTTAAAATTTTTAAAAATTTTTTTAAATTTTTTTTTATTTTCAAAAACCCCAATTTTTTTTTTAAATAAAAATTTAAAAAAATTTTTTCCCCCAAAAAATATTTTTAAAATTTAAATTTTTAAAAAATTTTTTTTTAAAAAAAATATAAAAATTTTAAAAATTAAAATAAATAAATATTTATTTATTTAAAAAATTTATAATAAAATTTTAAAATTTAAAATAAAATTAAAAATTTAAAATTTTAAATTAAAAATTTTAAAAAATTTTTTTTAAAAAAAAAAATTAAAAAATTTAAAATTTTTTTATTTTTAAACCAAACAATAAAAATTTTTTTAAATTTTTTTATCCCCAACCTTTTTTAAAATTTAAAAATTAAATTTTATTTAAATTTTATTTTAAATATTAAAATAATTTTAAAATATAAATATATATATATATATATTAAAATATAATATATTATAAAAATAAAATTTTTTTTAATATAAAAAAATATATAATTTTTTAATTTCATTTTTTAAAATAATTTAAAATATATTAAAATAATTATATTAAAAATTATATAAAATAATAAAACTATATTAAAAATTTTTTTAAAAAAATTAAATTTAAAAATTTTTTAAATAATAATTAATATTTAAAAATTAAAAATTAAAAAATTTTAAAAAAAATTATTAAAAATTAAAATTTTAAATATTAAAAAAATTTAAAATTAATTATTATATATAAAAATAAAAATTTTAATTTAAAATAATATTAAAAATTTTTAAATAAAATTTAAAATTTAAATTTATAAATTTATAATTTTTATTTCAATTTTTTATAATAAATTAAATTTAAAAAAATTTTTAATAAAAATAAATTTAATTTAAATAATTAAATAAAAATTTATTAAAAAAAATTTTTAATAAATAAAAATAAATAAAAATTAAATTTTAAATTTATCAAAAAAAATTAAAAAATTTTAAAAACCAAAAAATTTTTAAAACTTAAAAATTTAATTTTAAAAAAAAAATTTAAAAATTTAAAAAAATTTATATTTTTTTTTAAATTTTCAAAACCCTAAATTTTTTTAAAATTATTTTATTTATAATTTTTATAATTTTTTTATATATATATTTAAAAATTAAAAAATTTTAAAAATTTATAAAAAAATTTTTAAAAAAAATTTTTTCCCTTAAAATTTTTTAAAAAAAAAATTTTAAATTAAAAAAAAAATTTTTTTTTTTAAAAAAAATTTTTAAAAAATAAAATACCAAAAAATTAAAAATTTTTTTTTTTAAAATTAAAAATATAAAAATAAATTTTTTATAATATAAATTAATTTTATAATAAATAAATTTTTTTTTTATAAATTAATTAAATAAAATTTATTAAAATTTTAATTTCCCCCATAAAAATAATTAAAAAACCCTAAAAATTATTAAAAAAACAACATAAAAATATTATTTTTTTAAAAAAATTTTAAAAACCCAAAAAAACAAAAAAAAAAAAAAATTTTTTAAAAAAATTTTTAAATATAACAAATATATTTTAAAACCTTTTAAAAAATTTTAAAAAAAAAAAATTAAAAAAATTTAAAATTTTAAATTACATTAAAAAAACAAAACTTAATTCTATTAATTATTAAACTTTTAAATAAAAAATTTTTAAAAAATATAAATAAAATTTTAAAATACACAAAAATAATTAAATAAATTTTAATTTAAAATAAAAAAAAACCCCTAATTTTAAAATATTTAATTTTAAAAATTTAAATTTAATTTAAAAAATTTTTTAAATAAAATTTTTAAAAAAAAAAAATTCTCATTTTAAAAAAAAAAATCAAAAAAATTTACTTTTAAAATTTTTTAAAATTTTTAAAAAACAAAAAAAAAATTTTTTTAAAAAAATTATTTTTTTTTAAAATTTTAATTAATTAAATTTTTTTATTTTAAAAATTTAAAAAAAATTTTTAAAAAAATTTTTAAACAACCCAAAAAAATTTTCATAGATAAAAGGGGCATTCTCTAAAATTTTGATAGCCACATACAAACAAACGAGGACACTCAAGATGTCCTTTGAAAGAAATGAACATTTTCAAACAGCAGCAGACCCACAGACTGTGACACAGAACCAGCAGCATGGCATGTTTCAGTGCAATGGTTGTGTAGTCTGCATATTTAAAAGGTACAGAATACACTTTCAGACACAGCAATACTAAAGTTGTGTTTAAAAGCTATTTTGACTGCCACACTAAATTTGTAGTATATGCAAGTATTTGCAACACCTGTAATTCGTTTTATGTTGGTAAGACAATAAGAAAATTATCAGATCGCTTTAAAGGGGCTTTTGGGCTGCCATTAGGCAAAAAGATGACAGCAATGCATTAGGCAGACACAGTCTTCACTGCCCCAACTTCTTGGTTTTAAATTCTTTGTTTTGGAGCAAATACAGCAATTCTTTGGAGACTGTGAGACATTTTTAGAATTGAAAGAACTCAGCTGGCAATTGCTACTGAGATACTGATAGCGGACTTGGTCTCAATGAAAATATTAATGTTAAGTGTGTGCATTAGTTGGTTATCATAATGTTACTGATATTTGCATTACAAGCTATCTCATTGTTTTTGTTTTTAATTTCTATGTTGTGCCCACTACTTTATGCACACACATAGAATGGTGGAGTTAGTCCTGCTAATTCTTTCATAAGGGACACAGCCTGGGGATTGCTCTGATTTATTTTAGTAACAATGTCTTTGGTTTGACTGAAAAGTTTTTATGTAGTAACATTGGTCAGCTTAATTTATACAGCAGTGGGAAGCCACTTGCAGTACCTCTGACAAATCACTTCATTGGCTGTAAAATTACTACATCATGCATATTTTACACATTTCATTCCAATAGGTCTGATAATTTGAATAATGACTTATCTATCATTATTCCCTATGTAAACAGAAATTTTGAGGTGCTTGCTTAGATCTGAAGAGAGTCTTGTACCAATAAAGGATGGCGCTAATCAACAGTTGGGACTTAGTGTGATTCCTTTCAAGTGCTTTTTTTATTTTTGTGTTAAGTTAAGTTTTTGAGTTTAATATATATATATATATATATATATATATATATATACACATATATATATATACACACACACACACACGTATGTATGTATGTATGTATGTATGTATGTATGTATGTATATATATATATATATATATATATATATATATACACACACATACATTATATATATATATGCATGTGATTATTCAGTGTATGTGTGTGTATATTAAATATATATTTTTTTCCTCAGAACATATTATTGATTCAATGTAGGCGTAGTTACACAAATGCAGATGTGGATACTAGAGTGGAAGACAAAGACAGTACAGTAATGAGATGCAGGCTAGTCAGCACTTTAGATGTACTAAAATATAATTCACAATGTGTGGGATACTTAGCAGGACTATTTGTGTGTAGTTGGGAAAGAGGTAATTGACGAAAACTATGTATACAATGTACTTAGATATTCTACTACCTGGTGTAATGTTATTGTATTCTATAATAAATCATTATGACTCCGTTACCTTTAATGTTTACCTATGCCTCAGCGATGTCAGACATTTTCACAGACCTAAATGTGACATCATCACACTCAACCCATAGCTTGTGTGTATGCTATTTGTGGACATTTGACAAGGTGGCGGCAGTCCCTCTATACTTGGACTCAGACAACACATCATTGTTTTTTTATTTGATGTATTCAAGTATGGGGTGTAGCACTGTAGGGTTTATCTTCAATACATAGCAAGGAGAGCAATCACCAGAGGTGACATACTGAGTGAGAACTCTGTTGTGTCACTGGTACGAGATCTGCAGTCTAGTTGCCTAGATAATGCATTCTGTGTGATTAGACTATTTCTCATTCATGGGCTGGGGTGTGCTTGTATGGTTTAGGTCATCCAAATATGTACTGGCAGGCCTGTCAAGTCTTCCAGGATGACAGTACTATATCTGGATATGTTTTTAGGTTTTGTCACTTCTCTGAACTACATAACACGTGCACGTGTTATGTGATGCTATCATGAAGCAGATGCACAGAAATGGTTGACAGGTTTGTGAATACCATTCACAGATCTGCTCAAGTATACTGGTTTGCTAGCATGTGGTGCTGCCAAGATGAAAGTAGTGGGCACATTTAGATTCATAGACTGATGGGTTAACAGTAGGCTATTCATCCAGAGGAACATTAGTAGCCTAGTCACAATATCCCATTGGCACAACTAATTTATAACTAGTATAGGCCCATTCAGTGACAGCTTCAGGGACCAGACCTGGGCTGTATTTATAACTGGACCATCCATGCATCCAGGTCATGCTTAAAGACGGTCAGAGAGATATTTTGCTTTGGATATAAAGGAAGTCTATTCTGTTAATGGGATTCTCTAGGATATACAGCTATCTTGCAGCAGGTCCTAGTTATGTTATGATAGAAGGAGTTTTCTTGAACAGGTGTTTTAGGATGTTACTAGTTCTGTGGATCTGCAGCAGGTGACTGTGGACTGGATCCTTTGAGGCTATTCAGGTTAGACAGAGATTACCTCAGAGTTTACAGGAAAACAGAAAGACAAAGTGCTTTAGGAGAAGCATGCAGGTAGCTCAAAAGAAAGACAGATTATTGTAATGAAAACAATACAGTCTCTCAAGGTCATGTGCTTAGACAAGAGCATATGAGGGTTGTGTCATCAGAGTATTGGACTAAATCGGCTTTTGTGGTACCTAGGTGGAGTTGGTTGTGAAGATATTAAAGAGAATTGGGCCGAGGATAGAACCTTACTAGGATATGCCTAGGAGTGACTGGGGTGAATTAGGGGATAGGAAGTTGATCCATTTGACAGACTAGTGTCAGTTGTCTGGGTAGCTCTTGAACCAGAGCAGAGTGGACTATTGAAGTTGGGGCCAAAGAGACAGGTTAGAAGTTTCTTGTGAGATGCGTGTGAATGCCTTGGATAAATCAAAGGAAGGTAGCTGAGACTAGTTGACCTTGGTTCCTGCTTAGGGAGTTTATTGTTGGTGAATACAAGTAGGGCAGTGGAGGTACTGTGGGATGGGCAGAAGCCATGTTGTTTTGGGGAGATGAGGTTATTGGAGAGAAGGTGGGATAGGATTTGGTGAATTTACACACCTCCTACAACTGACAGGGGTGAAAGAATGCAGCTATTGGGCGATAGAGAGTTCAGTAGAGGGGCCACCTTTGTGGCAGAATAATGAATGAGGTTTTCCACAAGGTTAGCAGGGTATTTTCAGTAATGCATCTATTAATTAGTAATGAAATAGGATAAGCTATGGTTGTGGATGTGAGTTGGAGGTATTCAGTGGAGAGGTTGTCGGCGGCTAGTGTGGTAGGTTTGGGCTTAGTTTAGAGTTTTTGTATACATGATATTTGTACTAGCTTGAGTGAGAAGGGGATGATGTTTTGTAGACTCATAGGGGGTTGGGGGATGTTGGTGGGGATAGAGTCATTTATGAGTCTAAGTATGGAGTAGGTAAAATAGTTAAAGCTGCAGGCTATGTCGAGATCTGTGCCAGATGTACTGGGGTGGTGTGGTGGGTTGCTGGAGGATGTGGGCTTTGAATTTTGGGGACAGGTATACGGTTTCGAGTTTGGGGGTATGGGGCGTTTTGGTTTTGGGCTTTGTCGATTTGGAGGTTCTTGTGTTTTTGGTGCCAGAGGTGGGGTTGCTGCATACCCTAATTGTTTTATAGGCTAGTTGATTGAGGATGTTTAGAAATGTAAGGTTGAAGTATTCAACTGCTCTGTCTAGTGCAGGGGTTTTGCTGGGAGACCAGTCACAGTATTTTAAAGCCCTGAGGAAATCCTCTTTGGGGATGTTTTTGGGAGAGTGGGTTTGTAAGGGGGGGGGTGGTTTTTAGCCTATGTCTAAGGATAAAGGTGGGGTTGTGGTCCCTAAGTGCATTTGCCAGTGTACCACATAGGTTTGTATTGGGCTGACTGATGAGGATCCAATGTCGATTCTCTTTTGGTGGCCTTGTCTATATGTGTAGGAGACTGGATGAGTTGGGTGAAGCTATATAAACTGATATGGAAGGTGGGAGTGGGAGAGTGTATATAGCTCCAGTCAACATTAACATCGTCTAGTAAGACGGTTTCCTAGGGTAGAGAGTGGGGAGGCCCAGTGGACCCAATCTCTATACTAATTAACAGAACCATAAAAGAAAGTACTATACCTTCACTCTGGAAAATCTCCCACATCATCCATTTAAAGGGGTGATTCTTTGAATACTTAACTACCGCTTAGCTGTATCTCCTATAGCAAAAACAATGGAGAAATGCATCCACAAACAGCTACTTAATCACCTCCTATACAATAATCTCCTAGCAAACTGCCAACATGGTTTCGTCTACCATAGAAAGCCTTACTAACCTTTATTGACTCCATTAATAATCAGAAACAACAATCTTCTTTCATCAGCCTTTTTTGTAGATCTGTAAAAGCTTTGACATGGTGGATCACCAACTATTTTATCGCAAAACTCTTTCTTTGATA
>NW_025049789.1:0-11010 GCF_019279795.1 Protopterus annectens
AAGGGAAAAAAACAAGGCCAGCTAGCAGCACATCGTAAACAGGGAAAAGAATTTGACAAAAAAGTGTAACTACAGCAAGGACAGTTAGCAGCACATCATAGAGAGGAAAACAATGTGATAAAAAAGTGTAGCTGAAGCAAGGACAGCTAGCAGCACATCATAGACAGGGAAAACAATGTGATAAAAAAAGTGTAGCTACAGCAAGGACAGCTAGCAGCACATCCTAAACAGGGAAAACAATGTGAAAAAAAGAGTGTAGCTACAGCAAGGACAGCTAGCAGCACATCATAGACAGGGAAAATAATTTGACAAAAAAGAGTGCAGCTACAGCAAGGAAAGCTAGCAGCATATCATAGACAGAGAAAACAATTTGACAAAAAAGAGTGTAGCTACAGCAAAGACAGCTAGCAGCACATCATAGACAGGGAAAACAATGTGACAAAGAAAAGTGTAGCTACAGAAAGGACAGCTAGTAGCACATCATAGACCGGGAAAAAATCTGACAAAAAGGGTGTAGCTACTGCAAAGACAGCCAGCAGCACATCATAGACAGGGAAAACAATTTGACAAAAAGAGTGTAGCTACAGCAAGGACAGCTAGGAGCACATCATAGACAGGGAAAACAATGTGACAAAAAAGTGTGTAGCTACAGCAAGGACAGCTAGCAGCACATCATAGACAGGGAAAACAATGTGACAAAAAAGTGTAGTTACAGCAAGGACAGCTAGCAGCACATCCTAAACAGGTTAAACAATATGAAAAAAAGAGTGTAGCTACAGCAAGGACAGCTAGGAGCACTTCATAGACTGGGAAAACAAAGTGACAAAAAAGAGTGTAGCTACAGCAAGGACAGCTAGCAGCACATCATAGACAGGGAAAGCAATGTAACAAAAATGAGTGTAGCTACAGCAAGGCCATTTAGCAGAACATCGTAAACAGGAAAATGAATTTGACAAAAAGAGTGTAAATACAGCAAAGGAGAGTAAGCAGCACATCATAGAGAGGGAAAACAATGTGATAAAAAAGTGTAACTGCAGCAAGGACTGCTAGCAGCACATCATAGACAGGGAAAACAATGTGACAAAAAAGTGTGTAGCTACAGCAAGGACAGCTAGCAGCATATCATAGACAGGGAAATCAATGTGACAAAAAAAGTGTAGTTACAGCAAGGACAGCTAGCAGCACATCCTAAACAGGTTAAACAATATGAAAAAAAGAGTGTAGCTACAGCAAGGACAGCTAGCAGCACATCATAGACAGGGAAAACAATGTGACAAAAAAGAGTGTAGCTACAGCAAGGGCAGCTAGCAGCACATCGTAGACAGGGAAAACAATGTGACAAAAAGAGTGTAGATACAGCAAGGACACCTAGCAGCACACCATAGACAGGGAAAACAATGTGACAAAAGGAGTGTAGCTACAGCAAGGACAGCTAGCAGCACATCATAGACAGGGAAAACAATGTGACAAAAAAAAGTGTAACTAAAGTAAGGACAGCTAGCAGCACATCCTAAACAGGGAAAACAATGTGAAAAAAAGAGTGTAGCTACAGCAACGACAGTTAGCAGCACATCATAGACAGGGAAAACAATTTGAAAAAAAACAGTGTAGCTATAGCGAGGACAGCTAGCAGCATATCATAGACAGGGAAAACAATGTGACAAAAAAGAGTGTAGCTACAGCAAGGACAGCTAGCAGGACATCATAGACAGGGAATACAATGTGACAAAAAAGAGTGTAGCTGCAGCAAGGACAGCTAGGAGCACTTCATAGACTGGGAAAACAATGTGACAAAAAAGAGTGTAGCTACAGCAAGGACAGCTAGCAGCACATCATAGACAGGGAAAGCAATGTAACAAAAATGAGTGTAGCTACAGCAAGGCCATTTAGCAGAACATCGTAAACAGGAAAATGAATTTGACAAAAAGAGTGTAAATACAGCAAAGGAGAGTAAGCAGCACATCATAGAGAGGGAAAACAATGTGATAAAAAAGTGTAACTGCAGCAAGGACTGCTAGCAGCACATCATAGACAGGGAAAACAATGTGACAAAAAAGAGTGTAGTTACAGCAAGGACAGGTAGCAGCACATCACAGACAGGGAAAACAATGTGACAAAAAAGAGTGTAGCTACAGCAACGACAGATAGCAGTACATCATACAGAGGGAAAACAATGTGATAAAAAGAGTGTAGCTACAGCAAGGACAGCTAGCAGCACACCCTAAACTGGGAAAACAATGTGACAAAAAAGAGTGTAGCTACAGCAAGGACAGCTAGCAGCACATGCTACACAAGGACAGCTAGCAGCACATTATAGACAGAGAAAATAATGTGACAAAAAAGAGTGTAGGTACAGAAAGGACAGCTAGCAGCACATCATAGACAAGGAAAACAATCTGACATAAAAAGGGTGTAGCTACAGCAAGGACAGCTAGCAGCACATCATAGACAGGGAAAGCAATGCTCTTCAGTAACTTGAACTGAAGCTAGTGTTGGCTGATTTTTGTTATTTGCTAGTAATTACAGGTGTGGGGGTAGCCACATTCTTTGATTTCCTGTCCTTGCATATTTAACTGCTGTATTGTGAAATAATTCCTGCTTTAAAATCTCAGCTTTGGCCAGCTAACAACTTGGTTATATTCAACTGGACGTATAAGAGAATTTAAGTACTTTTATCTGCACTTTTTAAAAAAAAATACAGTATTTAATTTGATTTAAGCTGTGTATGAAGGAGTGTTGAAGGAATACTGAAGTTATTCTGCTCTTCAGTAACTTGAACTGAAGCTAGTGTTGGCTGATTTTTGTTATTTGCTAGTAATTACAGGTGTGGGGGTAGCCACATTCTTTGATTTCCTGTCCTTGCATATTTAACTGCTGTATTGTGAAATAATTCCTGCTTTAAAATCTCAGCTTTGGCCAGCTAACAACTTGGTTATATTCAACTGGACGTATAAGAGAATTTAAGTACTTTTATCTGCACTTTTTAAAAAAAAATACAGTATTTAATTTGATTTAAGCTGTGTATGAAGGAGTGTTGAAGGAATACTGAAGTTATTCTGCTCTTCAGTAACTTGAACTGAAGCTAGTGTTGGCTGATTTTTGTTATTTGCTAGTAATTACAGGTGTGGGGGTAGCCACATTCTTTGATTTCCTGTCCTTGCATATTTAACTGCTGTATTGTGAAATAATTCCTGCTTTAAAATCTCAGCTTTGGCCAGCTAACAACTTGGTTATATTCAACTGGACGTATAAGAGAATTTAAGTACTTTTATCTGCACTTTTTAAAAAAAAAATACAGTATTTAATTTGATTTAAGCTGTGTATGAAGGAGTGTTGAAGGAATACTGAAGTTATTCTGCTCTTCAGTAACTTGAACTGAAGCTAGTGTTGGCTGATTTTTGTTATTTGCTAGTAATTACAGGTGTGGGGGTAGCCACATTCTTTGATTTCCTGTCCTTGCATATTTAACTGCTGTATTGTGAAATAATTCCTGCTTTAAAATCTCAGCTTTGGCCAGCTAACAACTTGGTTATATTCAACTGGACGTATAAGAGAATTTAAGTACTTTTATCTGCACTTTTTAAAAAAAAATACAGTATTTAATTTGATTTAAGCTGTGTATGAAGGAGTGTTGAAGGAATACTGAAGTTATTCTGCTCTTCAGTAACTTGAACTGAAGCTAGTGTTGGCTGATTTTTGTTATTTGCTAGTAATTACAGGTGTGGGGGTAGCCACATTCTTTGATTTCCTGTCCTTGCATATTTAACTGCTGTATTGTGAAATAATTCCTGCTTTAAAATCTCAGCTTTGGCCAGCTAACAACTTGGTTATATTCAACTGGACGTATAAGAGAATTTAAGTACTTTTATCTGCACTTTTTAAAAAAAAATACAGTATTTAATTTGATTTAAGCTGTGTATGAAGGAGTGTTGAAGGAATACTGAAGTTATTCTGCTCTTCAGTAACTTGAACTGAAGCTAGTGTTGGCTGATTTTTGTTATTTGCTAGTAATTACAGGTGTGGGGGTAGCCACATTCTTTGATTTCCTGTCCTTGCATATTTAACTGCTGTATTGTGAAATAATTCCTGCTTTAAAATCTCAGCTTTGGCCAGCTAACAACTTGGTTATATTCAACTGGACGTATAAGAGAATTTAAGTACTTTTATCTGCACTTTTTAAAAAAAAAATACAGTATTTAATTTGATTTAAGCTGTGTATGAAGGAGTGTTGAAGGAATACTGAAGTTATTCTGCTCTTCAGTAACTTGAACTGAAGCTAGTGTTGGCTGATTTTTGTTATTTGCTAGTAATTACAGGTGTGGGGTAGCCACATTCTTTGATTTCCTGTCCTTGCATATTTAACTGCTGTATTGTGAAATAATTCCTGCTTTAAAATCTCAGCTTTGGCCAGCTAACAACTTGGTTATATTCAACTGGACGTATAAGAGAATTTAAGTACTTTTATCTGCACTTTTTAAAAAAAAATACAGTATTTAATTTGATTTAAGCTGTGTATGAAGGAGTGTTGAAGGAATACTGAAGTTATTCTGCTCTTCAGTAACTTGAACTGAAGCTAGTGTTGGCTGATTTTTGTTATTTGCTAGTAATTACAGGTGTGGGGGTAGCCACATTCTTTGATTTCCTGTCCTTGCATATTTAACTGCTGTATTGTGAAATAATTCCTGCTTTAAAATCTCAGCTTTGGCCAGCTAACAACTTGGTTATATTCAACTGGACGTATAAGAGAATTTAAGTACTTTTATCTGCACTTTTTAAAAAAAAATACAGTATTTAATTTGATTTAAGCTGTGTATGAAGGAGTGTTGAAGGAATACTGAAGTTATTCTGCTCTTCAGTAACTTGAACTGAAGCTAGTGTTGGCTGATTTTTGTTATTTGCTAGTAATTACAGGTGTGGGGGTAGCCACATTCTTTGATTTCCTGTCCTTGCATATTTAACTGCTGTATTGTGAAATAATTCCTGCTTTAAAATCTCAGCTTTGGCCAGCTAACAACTTGGTTATATTCAACTGGACGTATAAGAGAATTTAAGTACTTTTATCTGCACTTTTTAAAAAAAAAATACAGTATTTAATTTGATTTAAGCTGTGTATGAAGGAGTGTTGAAGGAATACTGAAGTTATTCTGCTCTTCAGTAACTTGAACTGAAGCTAGTGTTGGCTGATTTTTGTTATTTGCTAGTAATTACAGGTGTGGGGGTAGCCACATTCTTTGATTTCCTGTCCTTGCATATTTAACTGCTGTATTGTGAAATAATTCCTGCTTTAAAATCTCAGCTTTGGCCAGCTAACAACTTGGTTATATTCAACTGGACGTATAAGAGAATTTAAGTACTTTTATCTGCACTTTTTAAAAAAAAAATACAGTATTTAATTTGATTTAAGCTGTGTATGAAGGAGTGTTGAAGGAATACTGAAGTTATTCTGCTCTTCAGTAACTTGAACTGAAGCTAGTGTTGGCTGATTTTTGTTATTTGCTAGTAATTACAGGTGTGGGGGTAGCCACATTCTTTGATTTCCTGTCCTTGCATATTTAACTGCTGTATTGTGAAATAATTCCTGCTTTAAAATCTCAGCTTTGGCCAGCTAACAACTTGGTTATATTCAACTGGACGTATAAGAGAATTTAAGTACTTTTATCTGCACTTTTTAAAAAAAAATACAGTATTTAATTTGATTTAAGCTGTGTATGAAGGAGTGTTGAAGGAATACTGAAGTTATTCTGCTCTTCAGTAACTTGAACTGAAGCTAGTGTTGGCTGATTTTTGTTATTTGCTAGTAATTACAGGTGTGGGGGTAGCCACATTCTTTGATTTCCTGTCCTTGCATATTTAACTGCTGTATTGTGAAATAATTCCTGCTTTAAAATCTCAGCTTTGGCCAGCTAACAACTTGGTTATATTCAACTGGACGTATAAGAGAATTTAAGTACTTTTATCTGCACTTTTTAAAAAAAAAATACAGTATTTAATTTGATTTAAGCTGTGTATGAAGGAGTGTTGAAGGAATACTGAAGTTATTCTGCTCTTCAGTAACTTGAACTGAAGCTAGTGTTGGCTGATTTTTGTTATTTGCTAGTAATTACAGGTGTGGGGGTAGCCACATTCTTTGATTTCCTGTCCTTGCATATTTAACTGCTGTATTGTGAAATAATTCCTGCTTTAAAATCTCAGCTTTGGCCAGCTAACAACTTGGTTATATTCAACTGGACGTATAAGAGAATTTAAGTACTTTTATCTGCACTTTTTAAAAAAAAAATACAGTATTTAATTTGATTTAAGCTGTGTATGAAGGAGTGTTGAAGGAATACTGAAGTTATTCTGCTCTTCAGTAACTTGAACTGAAGCTAGTGTTGGCTGATTTTTGTTATTTGCTAGTAATTACAGGTGTGGGGGTAGCCACATTCTTTGATTTCCTGTCCTTGCATATTTAACTGCTGTATTGTGAAATAATTCCTGCTTTAAAATCTCAGCTTTGGCCAGCTAACAACTTGGTTATATTCAACTGGACGTATAAGAGAATTTAAGTACTTTTATCTGCACTTTTTAAAAAAAAATACAGTATTTAATTTGATTTAAGCTGTGTATGAAGGAGTGTTGAAGGAATACTGAAGTTATTCTGCTCTTCAGTAACTTGAACTGAAGCTAGTGTTGGCTGATTTTTGTTATTTGCTAGTAATTACAGGTGTGGGGTAGCCACATTCTTTGATTTCCTGTCCTTGCATATTTAACTGCTGTATTGTGAAATAATTCCTGCTTTAAAATCTCAGCTTTGGCCAGCTAACAACTTGGTTATATTCAACTGGACGTATAAGAGAATTTAAGTACTTTTATCTGCACTTTTTTAAAAAAAATACAGTATTTAATTTGATTTAAGCTGTGTATGAAGGAGTGTTGAAGGAATACTGAAGTTATTCTGCTCTTCAGTAACTTGAACTGAAGCTAGTGTTGGCTGATTTTTGTTATTTGCTAGTAATTACAGGTGTGGGGGTAGCCACATTCTTTGATTTCCTGTCCTTGCATATTTAACTGCTGTATTGTGAAATAATTCCTGCTTTAAAATCTCAGCTTTGGCCAGCTAACAACTTGGTTATATTCAACTGGACGTATAAGAGAATTTAAGTACTTTTATCTGCACTTTTTTAAAAAAAATACAGTATTTAATTTGATTTAAGCTGTGTATGAAGGAGTGTTGAAGGAATACTGAAGTTATTCTGCTCTTCAGTAACTTGAACTGAAGCTAGTGTTGGCTGATTTTTGTTATTTGCTAGTAATTACAGGTGTGGGGGTAGCCACATTCTTTGATTTCCTGTCCTTGCATATTTAACTGCTGTATTGTGAAATAATTCCTGCTTTAAAATCTCAGCTTTGGCCAGCTAACAACTTGGTTATATTCAACTGGACGTATAAGAGAATTTAAGTACTTTTATCTGCACTTTTTAAAAAAAAAATACAGTATTTAATTTGATTTAAGCTGTGTATGAAGGAGTGTTGAAGGAATACTGAAGTTATTCTGCTCTTCAGTAACTTGAACTGAAGCTAGTGTTGGCTGATTTTTGTTATTTGCTAGTAATTACAGGTGTGGGGGTAGCCACATTCTTTGATTTCCTGTCCTTGCATATTTAACTGCTGTATTGTGAAATAATTCCTGCTTTAAAATCTCAGCTTTGGCCAGCTAACAACTTGGTTATATTCAACTGGACGTATAAGAGAATTTAAGTACTTTTATCTGCACTTTTTTTAAAAAAAATACAGTATTTAATTTGATTTAAGCTGTGTATGAAGGAGTGTTGAAGGAATACTGAAGTTATTCTGCTCTTCAGTAACTTGAACTGAAGCTAGTGTTGGCTGATTTTTGTTATTTGCTAGTAATTACAGGTGTGGGGGTAGCCACATTCTTTGATTTCCTGTCCTTGCATATTTAACTGCTGTATTGTGAAATAATTCCTGCTTTAAAATCTCAGCTTTGGCCAGCTAACAACTTGGTTATATTCAACTGGACGTATAAGAGAATTTAAGTACTTTTATCTGCACTTTTTAAAAAAAAATACAGTATTTAATTTGATTTAAGCTGTGTATGAAGGAGTGTTGAAGGAATACTGAAGTTATTCTGCTCTTCAGTAACTTGAACTGAAGCTAGTGTTGGCTGATTTTTGTTATTTGCTAGTAATTACAGGTGTGGGGGTAGCCACATTCTTTGATTTCCTGTCCTTGCATATTTAACTGCTGTATTGTGAAATAATTCCTGCTTTAAAATCTCAGCTTTGGCCAGCTAACAACTTGGTTATATTCAACTGGACGTATAAGAGAATTTAAGTACTTTTATCTGCACTTTTTAAAAAAAAATACAGTATTTAATTTGATTTAAGCTGTGTATGAAGGAGTGTTGAAGGAATACTGAAGTTATTCTGCTCTTCAGTAACTTGAACTGAAGCTAGTGTTGGCTGATTTTTGTTATTTGCTAGTAATTACAGGTGTGGGGGTAGCCACATTCTTTGATTTCCTGTCCTTGCATATTTAACTGCTGTATTGTGAAATAATTCCTGCTTTAAAATCTCAGCTTTGGCCAGCTAACAACTTGGTTATATTCAACTGGACGTATAAGAGAATTTAAGTACTTTTATCTGCACTTTTTTAAAAAAAAATACAGTATTTAATTTGATTTAAGCTGTGTATGAAGGAGTGTTGAAGGAATACTGAAGTTATTCTGCTCTTCAGTAACTTGAACTGAAGCTAGTGTTGGCTGATTTTTGTTATTTGCTAGTAATTACAGGTGTGGGGGTAGCCACATTCTTTGATTTCCTGTCCTTGCATATTTAACTGCTGTATTGTGAAATAATTCCTGCTTTAAAATCTCAGCTTTGGCCAGCTAACAACTTGGTTATATTCAACTGGACGTATAAGAGAATTTAAGTACTTTTATCTGCACTTTTTAAAAAAAAATACAGTATTTAATTTGATTTAAGCTGTGTATGAAGGAGTGTTGAAGGAATACTGAAGTTATTCTGCTCTTCAGTAACTTGAACTGAAGCTAGTGTTGGCTGATTTTTGTTATTTGCTAGTAATTACAGGTGTGGGGGTAGCCACATTCTTTGATTTCCTGTCCTTGCATATTTAACTGCTGTATTGTGAAATAATTCCTGCTTTAAAATCTCAGCTTTGGCCAGCTAACAACTTGGTTATATTCAACTGGACGTATAAGAGAATTTAAGTACTTTTATCTGCACTTTTTTAAAAAAAAAATACAGTATTTAATTTGATTTAAGCTGTGTATGAAGGAGTGTTGAAGGAATACTGAAGTTATTCTGCTCTTCAGTAACTTGAACTGAAGCTAGTGTTGGCTGATTTTTGTTATTTGCTAGTAATTACAGGTGTGGGGGTAGCCACATTCTTTGATTTCCTGTCCTTGCATATTTAACTGCTGTATTGTGAAATAATTCCTGCTTTAAAATCTCAGCTTTGGCCAGCTAACAACTTGGTTATATTCAACTGGACGTATAAGAGAATTTAAGTACTTTTATCTGCACTTTTTTAAAAAAAATACAGTATTTAATTTGATTTAAGCTGTGTATGAAGGAGTGTTGAAGGAATACTGAAGTTATTCTGCTCTTCAGTAACTTGAACTGAAGCTAGTGTTGGCTGATTTTTGTTATTTGCTAGTAATTACAGGTGTGGGGGTAGCCACATTCTTTGATTTCCTGTCCTTGCATATTTAACTGCTGTATTGTGAAATAATTCCTGCTTTAAAATCTCAGCTTTGGCCAGCTAACAACTTGGTTATATTCAACTGGACGTATAAGAGAATTTAAGTACTTTTATCTGCACTTTTTAAAAAAAAATACAGTATTTAATTTGATTTAAGCTGTGTATGAAGGAGTGTTGAAGGAATACTGAAGTTATTCTGCTCTTCAGTAACTTGAACTGAAGCTAGTGTTGGCTGATTTTTGTTATTTGCTAGTAATTACAGGTGTGGGGGTAGCCACATTCTTTGATTTCCTGTCCTTGCATATTTAACTGCTGTATTGTGAAATAATTCCTGCTTTAAAATCTCAGCTTTGGCCAGCTAACAACTTGGTTATATTCAACTGGACGTATAAGAGAATTTAAGTACTTTTATCTGCACTTTTAAAAAAAAAAAATACAGTATTTAATTTGATTTAAGCTGTGTATGAAGGAGTGTTGAAGGAATACTGAAGTTATTCTGCTCTTCAGTAACTTGAACTGAAGCTAGTGTTGGCTGATTTTTGTTATTTGCTAGTAATTACAGGTGTGGGGGTAGCCACATTCTTTGATTTCCTGTCCTTGCATATTTAACTGCTGTATTGTGAAATAATTCCTGCTTTAAAATCTCAGCTTTGGCCAGCTAACAACTTGGTTATATTCAACTGGACGTATAAGAGAATTTAAGTACTTTTATCTGCACTTTTTAAAAAAAAATACAGTATTTAATTTGATTTAAGCTGTGTATGAAGGAGTGTTGAAGGAATACTGAAGTTATTCTGCTCTTCAGTAACTTGAACTGAAGCTAGTGTTGGCTGATTTTTGTTATTTGCTAGTAATTACAGGTGTGGGGGTAGCCACATTCTTTGATTTCCTGTCCTTGCATATTTAACTGCTGTATTGTGAAATAATTCCTGCTTTAAAATCTCAGCTTTGGCCAGCTAACAACTTGGTTATATTCAACTGGACGTATAAGAGAATTTAAGTACTTTTATCTGCACTTTTTAAAAAAAAAATACAGTATTTAATTTGATTTAAGCTGTGTATGAAGGAGTGTTGAAGGAATACTGAAGTTATTCTGCTCTTCAGTAACTTGAACTGAAGCTAGTGTTGGCTGATTTTTGTTATTTGCTAGTAATTACAGGTGTGGGGGTAGCCACATTCTTTGATTTCCTGTCCTTGCATATTTAACTGCTGTATTGTGAAATAATTCCTGCTTTAAAATCTCAGCTTTGGCCAGCTAACAACTTGGTTATATTCAACTGGACGTAT
>NW_025049790.1:0-14795 GCF_019279795.1 Protopterus annectens
CAATAGGTGTGGGGAGCTATGACTACTGTGCATTATAGGTCATTACATATTACAAATTCAGTCACAGAACACATGCATGGACCTATGACTGTTCTTCTGAAAAGGAAGCATACACTGTGTTAATATGGCCAAAGTCCATGTGCATCTACAAAAGGAAATCTGTACAAGGCACACTGACAATCCATAGTAAATATCTGTTAAAAATGTCCAGGAAGCAGTTTTGAAAAATGGCATCTGCCAAAGTATTTTCTTTCATGTTGAATGATCCTCCATGAACATTAATTTCACATCTCAAGAAGACCTTCACTGAAGAGTTTTAATTGGCCCACCCTCTTCATTTGTTACTGCCACCAAAATCCAAGGAGGTTCTACTTTAAACATAGCTAAAATGTCATACCATGAACCCTTCCGATTAGTGAGACAGATTACAGGTGGGTTTCCATTTATTACAACTTTATGATTTATCTCTGCTTGATATTACAAGCATCCAGTTCATTTCTTATAAAAGTTGTTGAAAAGTGCCTAGAAGTCCAAGTACACAAAAGTTTGATCATGTTTTTTGTCTCAGACCCAGTCATATATAATTATACTCGCTCTTCTGTTCTGTCTCCCAGGACTTATTAACCAGCTTATGTTCCCATGATTTGGGTAGCTTGTCAGCACAGACAGTAGTGTGTCTGTCAAGCTGCTGGTTGTCACTAAGGTGGTAGCAGAATTTCATAAGAGACCTCCAGTACATCTGATGGATAAACTTCATTTGAGCACACTGCAGCCTAGCAAAGAGCTCTAGCTCTTTATAAGTCTGCCTTCCTTCACCACATGAAGCATGTGAGTGCTGGTTAGGGTGAGTCTGTCATGAGGCTTGTCCTTTGCCACTTAGAACAATTTCATTATAAAACACTTTATAATTTCTGCGTGACTACAGAATGAGGAGATATCTGTCTCAAGGATGGAAGACCTATCAAACTTTTTTGTACATAATTATTTATTGTTGTTACATGCTCCAGTGCTGCAAAACTTTCACTTCCAGTCCTTGAACAGCATCCTTCATCCACAGCCTGCAAGTCCCATGAAACCTTTTTTTGTAATAGATTTACTTATGCCAGCAGGAAAATTAGGAAGATGTGTCATGTTTTTGTAGCAACACATCCAAGAGGGTGGGGGATCTCTGTACTTATGCACTACAGACAAGGCACCATTGGTGTGGTTCTGTAAAGCAACTGCAGAATATGCTTCCATGCTACAGTGAATGATGTAACATTCTGCCATCCTCGCAGAGACGGTCTTCTGCACAATTGTCAGCCACAAACCCCTACACCATTCTTTATGGAACAAGTGCTGGCCACCAGCTAGAAAGAAAGCACTGCAGTAAAATTCCTCATTTCTTCCCTATGTGATGGCAGCTGGCCTCAGGATGGTCAAATCCACCTCCCCTCACCCACTGCCCACCTCAACAGATAAGCATATTCGTAGACTGCAGTCAGGAGTAAAATACTGCATCATTGCAAATGCACTCTTATTACATGTGTCAGAAGGTATCTTTTTGTAAGTTACACTGATGCCTCAGCATCACAATAAAGCAATGGAATGTGTCTGTTTTTCAGACTTCATTTATTAGTGCTGCTGTTGTTAATCATTTGTCTACATAACGGGTCTACCTAAGAAGTGAATTATCAGTAAGAATGAGTGTGTTACCTCTCAAGAAGTTTTAAAGACCCAGTGGAAAAGGATTTTGAAGCATCTTCACCATGCACTTCTAAACTGACTTTTTTTTTGGAAAGGTTTTCCTTGTCTCAAACAGTGAGAATAAAGGCTAAAAGCCAAGTGAACTGCCACACATAGGGCACTACATTTCATGACAATCCAGTGTAAGCTGTGCCAGTGCCAGTATCTACAAACTGCTGCAAATGAAGGCATCAGCATACATTTGCATTCATCTTTCACAGTTAAGAGAACATTGTAGAACAATATGTAACTGCTGGTGAAGACAGTGTGTGTGTACGTGCAACAGCCTGTGCATAAGTATGTACACATTTTAGGTCAACAATATATTGTCTAGATCCTACACTTACGTTATACCATTGTTGGCTATCTTATCCCAGTCAGTTAGGATGCAACAGTATTTTTTCATAATTTTCCAGGATGGTCAATTATTTACAGATAATATTCTGGAATTATTTAACATACTACAGGTCCTTTTTATTACTAAAATCAAAATGCACAGATGTTCTAACCAATTGGCCTGCATTTAACAAAATTTCAGTAATTTGCAGTACAGTGAAACATGGTTATCTCAGGGCACCACTACATATAACTGTATTCTTTACATCAACAAGCACACTCTGACAATGCTCAAAGAAGATCAGAGATACTAATCCCAGTCTGCAGTTCTCCATGTGATGGATTTTTACTTCATGAGCACTAAAAGTTCTGAGGACTCAAGCTTTCCTTACATTTTCCTTCTACTTGGACACATCCATAACCACTGTAAAAATGAGCACTGGTACTGTTTTCCACTGTAAGCTATTTTGCTCTATGTATGTATTTTTGAAAAAAATGGAAGTCACCTAGTGTGGCTCTAAGAGACTACCCCCACCCACTTATAAAATGGTATGTCTTTATTATTATGTACAGTAGGGATTGGTAACATAAATCATGTACATATGCCTCTTAAAAGAAGGCACTGTAATCCTTTTTTGCCACACAAGTTAATCTTTTATAATGTATTTCAGGAAATACCAGCCTAAGAAAAGTGGGCACAGCTTCTCATAATATATGAACAATAATTGATAAATGTTGAGAAGGGTAAGTTAGACTGAATAATGTGCTTTAAGGAATAAGAATCCCACAAAGGAAGTCACAGCCTTTCATATTACATGAGATACAAACGGGTTGATAAAAATCTGTCAATAGCCTCATAAAATCAAGCATTTTCTAAGATCAAACTGCAGAACACTAGATGGACTTAAAGGAGAACTGCACCCACAGACTCAAAAACATTTTTACTTTATCATAGTTTGGTATTTCCTACATTTTAACACCACTCTGGGACTATTTACAGGTTTTTAAATATTTTTATAAGTAATTTCAGAGTCTGACCACATGGGGTCTGGCAACTTGAAGTAATTCCGATTGTTTAGTCTGCCTCTAGGTATCCCAGAATGCAGTGCTTGTCTGTAAAACATTACATTATGCAGGCCTCTTTCTTCCTAAAGCTCCTGTCACTGCATTGATTTTATACGCATACACTGTCTTTCAGTCAGTTACGTTTAAGTAACATTTCATGCTATTCAATGACTACTTAAAGCACAAACAATACAAATGCCACAAAACAGACTTTCAAAGTGCTTTTTACTGCTGCTTCTTTTTATAATGGCTAAACTGCAGTCTTTTGTGAAGCCTGAATTGCACTACTTTGACTCATCCTCCCATCCCCCCCCTCACACCTAACTTCCCTAGCTGTCAAAGTGCTACGGGTAATTTGAGCTGTTCCCTGCTGTTACTGACAACTCACAGCAGTAGACTTGATTCATGCACTGCTTCTTTGTTCTAGCCTTTACTTTCTGTATGGGTAGGGGAACGACCAGGGAGCTGTGACATCACAGCAGGGCTGGGATTTTAGGACGGTAGTGGTGATGTCAGTTTGGGGAAGGAAATTGCCATAGAACTACCTGTATTCAGTGGCCTTGATGACATCAGTGAATTGGAGACTGCAGGAAGCTTTAACAGGGTGGGACAAAAGTTTTTTGAACGTGAAACCACCACAGTACTGTAAGGTACTGTTCTAGTGGAGAGAAACTTTTAGTTATGTACTCACCATAACTTCAGATGTTTGGGATCCATCTCGCCTACATTCTGTACTGATGGGCTCGGAGCCGATCCCTCGGCTCCGACTCGGCACGCTTATGCTATAGAGCGAGGCCTCTTATTGGCTGAGCTATCTTTATCCCAGGATGCACCACCACTAATCCCCCAAATCTTGTTTGTCCGCATACATGCACACATGCACAACTTGATTATATAACATTGTTAGATGTTTCAAGATGAAACAACAGGATTCGGACCTTCTGATATCCTCTGATCTCCAAGGAAGGGGGAAGGAGGGTGGGTTATTAGGAATGTAGGCGAGATGGATCCCAAACATCTGAAGTTATGGTGAGTACATAACTAAAAGATGTTATGTGATCCTATCTCGCCTACATTCTGTACTGATGGGACAGCGTCCCTAGCACCTAAATCCCGGGTGGCTCATTGGAAAACACTCCTGAGCACTGTGGAACCAAATGAAGCTCGTCCTCTAGATGCCACATCTAATTTGTAGTGGGAAATGAAGGTGTGCGGGGAAGACCATGTAGCCACAGCACAAATGTCACTAATAGCAAGCTTAGAATGAAATGCTATCGACGTAGCCATAGCCCTTGTAGAATGAGCCTTGACAGAGGTAGAAAGCTCTTTGTTAGAATAAAAATAAGCTTGAGAAATACAGTCTCTGACCCATTTGGCAATAGTGACCTTTGTGACAGCTTTGCCCAATTTGTTATCTGCAAAGGATACAAACAACTGATCTGTTTTCCTTGTTTGTTTGGTCCTGTCTAGATAAAAACATAACTGTCTGTGTACATCTAGTGTGTGGAATATGAACTCCGCCTTGTTAGAGTATTTTGGGAAAAAAACTGGAAGCGCTAACGATTGTTGTAAGCAGAAAGTAGAACAAACCTTAGGGACAAAGGAAGGATTTGGTCTGAGGGATACTCTGTCCTTGTGAAAAACCAAGTACGGGGGTTTTACTGACAAAGCTTGAAGCTCTGAAACTCTTCTGGCAGAAGTAATCGCCACCAGAAAAGCTGTCTTCCATGATAGAAACTTTAAATCACATGTAGCTGCCGGTTCAAAGGGAAAAGAAGTCAAGGCGCGTAACACTATATCAAGATCCCATGGAGGTGCAGGACGAGAAATCGAGGGTCTCAATAGAGCAGCACCTTTTAGGAAGGTCTTGCACAATCTGTTGCTCATTAAAGGTGGGTCTATGGATTCGTGAAAATTAGAAATTGCTGCCAATTGTACCTTGATGGTAGAAACTGAAGAGCCTTGATTAAAAAGAGAAGTCAGAAATTTTAGTACTTCTGCCACGGGAATAGAAATGGGGTCCAGGCCCCGGAGTTGAGCCCAAATAGCAAATCTTTTCCATTTGCTAGAATACAGTTTCTTTGTAGCAGACTTATGGGCTGAAGATAATATGTGTACAACATCTGGATCCAATGTATGACTCCTGACTATCGTCGGAAGAGGAGGAGCCAAGCCGTCAATTTTAAGGTGTGTAGGGACTGGTGGAATAGTCCCGACTGATGAACCAGTAGGTCTGGTATCTGATCCAGAAACCATGGACCTTGCAGGGCATGTTTCCGAAGATAGGGGAACCACACTTGACGAGGCCAGTAAGGAGCAATTAAGATCAGTTTGCTCCCCAAGAGAGATGCCTTTTGAATCACTCTGGGAAGGAGAGGAACTGGAGGGAAGGCATAAAGCAAGCCGGTGGGCCAAGGATGGACTAATGCGTCCATGGGGCTCTTCCCGAGCCGGGTTAGGGAGAAGAATTCTTCGCGCTTCATTCAGAGGAGTCGCGAAGAGGTCGCAACACGGAACTCCCCATTCACTGAAAATCTGACTTGCAACTGTCATATTCAGAGACCATTCGTGAGGAGAGAGGATGGTCCTGCTCAATCTGTCGGCTATCACATTGGACTTTCCCAGTATGTGAGTAGCCACTAGGAAGCGTTTGGTGGAGACTGCCCATTCCCAAACCCTCATGGCTTCTCTGCAAAGAGGATAGGATCTGGTCCCTCCCTGTTTGTTCAGGTACCAAACAACTGACATGTTGTCTGAGTGAACGGCAATCACGCCTTGAGGGAGATAATTGTGAAGGGCTTGAAGGGACAGAAGTACTGCCCTCATTTCCAAGATGTTGATATGAAGCAAAATCTCTTCTGGATGCCATTTGCCTTGGACTGACCTGCCCAGGGAATGCCCCCCCCACCCCGTCTGGGAGGCGTCCATGGTCAAAGTGGCCGCCGGAGGAGGTAGAACAAAGGGTCGTCCCTGATCCAAGTTGGAGGGCACTAGTCACCAGCGAAGGTCCCGTCTGCAAGATTCCGTGATCCATACAAGGTGGTTGAGGGGGAGTTCCTGAAAGGACCACTGAGCTGAGAGGAGCCACTGGAGAATCCTCATGTGCAACCTTGCCAAGGGGACTAGAAGAACCATGGCGGACATGGATCCCAATAGCTGCAGGACCATTCTGGCTGGGGCTTTGGATCTTGGAAGTAAGGCTCGAACTTGAGCTTGTATGGTTTGTATTCTGTCTGTAGGTAGGTAGACCCGCATTTGGTTTGAGTCTATCTCTACCCCTATGAATCTTATTCGTTGAGATGGCAGCAACACAGACTTTGGCCAATTGAAGGTGATTCCAAGGGAATTGCCCAGTGATACGGTGGCTTGTAGGCTCCGCAGAAGTAGATGCTTGGAGGTGGCAGTTAGGAGCCAGTCGTCTAGATACAGAAACACCTGGAATCCTAGACTTCTCAGGTGAGCAGTCACGACTGCCAAACACTTGGTGAACACCCTGGGGGCTGTGGTGATACCAAAGGGCAGCGCATGGAACTGAAAATGACTGCCTCCTAGGCTGAAGCGCAGATGTCTCCTGGACGCTTGATGTACCATGATATGATAATAAGCGTCCTTGAGATCTATGGACCACATCCAAACACCTTTCTCCAGCAATGGGAGAATGGTTTGTAGGTGACCATTCGAACTTGGACTTTCTGACTGAACGGTTTAGGATGCTGAGGTCCAAAATGGGCCTCAAGTCCCCGGTCTTTGGCACCAAAAGAATCTTGAGTAAGTCCCTAATCCGATCTGGTCTGCGGGACCGTTGGATGACTCCTTTGCAGCAGCTTTGAAACGCCTGAGGCTGCGGTATCCCGCTGACTGGGTGGCGGGTCCGGGATTTTTTGGACTGAGGGGGTGAGAGAATGGGATGGAGTAACCTCCGGCGATAATCCGGCACCCATCGGTCCTGAGTGATACCTTCCCAGGCCTTTAGGTGCTTCGAAACGACCCGACTGGCTCGAGCAGCACAGCCGGGCAATCCCTCAGGGACTATGAAAGGCTGAAGAGCCACGAAAGGACTCACGGTCTCCAGTGTTGTGAGGGCCTCTGCCGCCTCTGGGACGGCATCTTCTGGAAGAATTTCCCCCTCCTCTGCCTCTGGAAGGGGGAATCCTCCTGCTGAGAGGGGTAAGGCTTCTGAGATCTACGGAACCACATTTTCCCTCCTCTTTTAGCCTTGGGATAAGGCCGAAAGGGAGTGGAAAATCGTGCCCCTACAGCAGTCAGAGTCTTACCCTCCTGTTCACAGCGGGTTAGCGTGTCCTTTACCTTGGGTCCAAACAGGGAGGACCCATCAAAGGCGCCGCAAATGAAGACTTAAAGGCCTCCGCGAAGTGACACAAACGGAGCCAGGCTTGTCTCCATAGAGCAATGCCTGTACCCGCTGCTCTGCTCGCCCCTTCGGCTGCATAAGAAATGAGCCTCATGGACAAGTTTGAAATGGACGACATTGTAGCCAGCTGAGAGCCAACCGTCTGGGCCAGCTCCTCAGGCAGGTTACCCAAGAGGGTATCGGATAGCTCCTTAATCAGATCCCTCTGAAACCTGGTGAAGTGCGTAAGGTAGTTCAAGGACCTCAGTGTAAAGGCCGCTGAACTGAGGGTGCGCTTTCCGTACCGATCCATGCTCCTAGACTCCTTATTAGGAGGATGGATGGACGTAGAAGCCTCTGCTACATCTTGCTGGGTAGCAGATGCCACCACCAAAGCATCTACAGCCACACCTTTAGTAAGGAACTCTCTATCAGGGGGCGCCGAGAGAAATTTGTTCGGACGAGCGGGCACCGGTTCCACAGAGTCTGGGTGTTCCCACGCCCTTCGACAGATCAAATCCAAGAGCTCGTCGAAGGGCGGAGACACCCAGGAGGCAGAGGGCTGAGCCCCGAAGGCCTTCAGAAACACCGACTCATCAGCAGAGGGAGGGTTGGACTGCCAGCCGCCTCGTTGTTTTAGGGCTTCCAGGATGTCTGCAAAGGGGACATCATCCGAGGACGACTTGGGGGACCCCTCTGCATCATCGAGATCAGTGTCGGATGTCAGAGACTCATCATGGGAGTCAACGTGCTTCCTCTTGCACGATCTCTTCCTGGGAGGTTCTTCCGAAGAGGCTTCAGAAGGACCTCCAGGAGGGGGAGAAACCCCAGCGGGGGTAACCTGAGGCTCAGGGGCTCCGCTATTTAAGGACAGGGGGACTGCCAACGACCCAGTCTCCAAATGTAGGGAAGGAGCTGGAGAAACCGTGGAGGTAGCCAAGGAAGATTTGGCTAAAGCACTCCTCATAGCCCTGAAGGTGGGACCACCAGAATCCTGGGAGGGTCCCACCTCCGTGGCCACAACAGTGGACGGCACTCCCGCCGCCGACGCACCAAGAGGGAGACTTGGGACTGAAAGCATCAATCCCGAAGCCTCCCCCCCAGGGCCGAAGGAAGAAGTCCGTGTACTGAACTCCGACCCAAGAGCCGGAGTTGGAGCAAGGGTCGGGCCTGACCCTAACACCTCCACAGGTTCCACCAGCACCGGCTCCAACAGTGCCGAAGCTGCTGGAGGAGGAACCACAGTAGGGGAGTGGACCATCGGCTCCGAAGCCAAATGGGCTGGAGCCGAAACCAGCTTTTGGAACACCGGAGACTGGAAGAGTCGAAGGAGCACCCTGTCGATGTCCGAATCAGACATCTTGGATGATCTAGAGGATACCGATCGGGCCCGAACCGATTTCTCCATCGGCTCCGAAGGGCTCGGGGACCGGCTCCGAAAGGACTCAACAACTATCGGCTCCGAAGAAGGTGTCAAGGAAATTTCCCTCAGTGCCGATAAGGACTTTGGCTCCAAGGGGGAAGAGTCTGAGCCGGTAACCCTTATCGGCTCCAATATCAGTGGAGCCGATGAGGGTGACCCGCCTCTCGATGCCCCAGACCTCGGCTCCGAAACCAGAGGGGTCGAGGCTGGAGGCATCGAGGCAGACCATTCCAACCTCGGCTCCGAAGTCCGTGGAGCCGATGGAGAAGTCTGCTTAGCTTTTTTAGCGGTCGGTTCCAACTGACTGGTCAGAGCCGACGCTTTCTTCTTTTTAGAAGGAGACGGAGAGGAAGATAAAGCCTCCTCGAAGGAAGGCTTGATTAATCCCTTGAGGATTAATTTGTTTTTCCTCTCCTGGAGGACTCTAGAAGAGAACATGTGGCACACACTACACGACTCTTGTAGGTGTTTAGCACCTAAGCAATAGACGCACGAGGAGTGGTCGTCCGTTATGGACATTTTAAACCCACACCTCGTGCATTTCTTAAACCCGGAGGGTTTGTGTTCTTTAGACATAACTATCTAAGTGAAAAACACTAGACTCAGTTAAATACAACAAGTTTTAACAAATATAAAGTTTAACAAATATAATCACAAAATATATATATATATATTTTTTAAACTAAACAGTTAGTAGACAAAAAACGAGATAAAGAGAGTCAAGACCCTCTAACTTAAACGGGTACTTGACCCAAGAAGATACACAAACAGCAAAGTAACAGGGGAAGGCCCCTCTAACTAAAACGGGAAACCTTCCCTGACTAAAAAAAAAAAAATCACGAATTTACCAACAAAAATTCACCAATCACACCAATATAACAACAATAGCTGTTAAAACAGCTTTTGGGTTCAAAATAAGGAAATTTGTGACAGGAAAAAGCCTAATAAATAGTACTTAGCCCAGCCAATGTTGAGACCACGTCTAAGCTTGTTAGCGGCAAACGAGATCTGGGGGATTAGTGGTGGTGCATCCTGGGATAAAGATAGCTCAGCCAATAAGAGGCCTCACTCTATAGCATAAGCGTGCCGAGTCGGAGCCGAGGGATCGGCTCCGAGCCCATCAGTACAGAATGTAGGCGAGATAGGATCACATAACATCAGTCAATTTAAAATATTTAAATGCTGTATTACTGTTTATTCATAGCAGGAACAGTAAATAAGGAGAGAAAAAGACAGAGAAGTTCAGCATTTAATAATAGAATAACATTGTTGTCCTTCAATGAACCTCAAATTAAACTATTTTTTTAATATAGTGAAACAGATGTCGTTCATAGTGTATAGTCATGCTTAAATTCTCCTTATTTATGTTCATTAAAAATAAATTAAAAAAAGAAGTTATGTACATACCATAATGTTCCATGTGAGTTGTTCATCTTGCCTTCATTCTTACACATAGGTTCGGAGCCAATCCATTGGCTCTGAGTTGGTTGCTTTACTAGCTGAAGATCTCAGAGTAGCTTGAGGCCAGGTCCCTACCCCTTGATGCTCTCTGTCCTACCTCAGATCTAGTTTGCTGAACCCAACATGAACAGATGTAACTCAATAAATACTCTAGCTGGAATAAGAAGTCGCAGAACAAGACCACCAGACCCCAAGCCTACTCATTCTTCAAGACCCTGGAGGGGGAAGGCGGGTGGGAATGTAAGAATGAAGGCGAGATGAACAACTCACATGGAAAATTATGGTAAGTACATAACATCTTTATGTGAAGTTGTTCAATCTCGCCATTCATTCTTACACATGGATAGCCTCCCAAGCACCCTAATCCCGGTGGCTCAAGGGAGTATATTCCTGAGGACAGTGGAACCAAAGGAAGCCCTGTCCAATTTGTATTGAATGATAAAGATATGCGGCTTAGACCAAGTGGCAGCTGCACATATAGTGTCCAAAGGCAATCGAGCCACATAAACAGAAGAAGTGGAAACAGCCCTAGTGGAGTGCGCCTTCACACCATGCTCTAATGTTTGGTTTGCTGAAGAGTATATAAATTTAATGTTGTCAGTTAACCATTTGGAAAGGGTAACTTTAGAGACTGGTAATCCTTTCTTAGTGTCAGCATGAGATACAAAGAGTTGGTCAGATCTTCTGTATTCCTTTGTCCTGTTCAAATAGAATCTCAATTGTCTGTGGACATCAAGTTTATGCAACATGTACTCCAACTTATTAGAATGATTACTGAAAAAGGTTGGAAGTTCGATAGTTAGATTCAGGTTAGTCTCGGAACACACCTTTGGCAGGAATGAAGGATTAGTCCTCAGTGATACTCTGTCTGGATGGAACACCAAATATGGGGGTTTGATAGAAAGGGCTCGAAGCTCAGACACCCTGCGTGCTGAAGAAATGGCCACCAAGAGAATAGTTTTCCAAGAAAGAAACTTCAACTGGCAGGATGATGCAGGCTCAAAATGGGGAAGAATAATACATGACAACACAAAATTTAGATTCCAGGGAGTAAAGGGCTGTCTAACAGGCGGCCTAAGATGAATGGTACCCTTCAGGAAGGCCCTACATAATCTGTGAGACATCAAATTATAACCTTCAGCTCCAAGGTGAAAATTCAAAATTGCAGCCAATTGAACTCTAATAGTGGCAGCTGCAGCACCTTTATGAAAAAGTTTAGATAGGAATTCCAGGATACTAGCAATCAGAACAACATAAGGATCAATGTTATTTTGGGAGGCCCAAAAAGCAAATCGCTTCCATTTACTAGCATACAATTTTCTGGTGGAAGCCTTATGCGAAGATACAAGAATGTGCTGTACCTTAGAAGAAAAATCGTGTGACCTGGCTAGGTTGGGAATTGGAGCAGCCAAGCTGTCAGTCTGAGGGAATGAAGGGAGGGATGGAGGGCTCCTGACGAATGTGTCAGCAGGTCTGGAACTGGGTCCAGAATCCAAGGTTCCTCCAGTTGATAAGAGTTGGAGGAAGGGGAACCAAATCTGATGAGGCCAGAAAGGGGATATTAAGATTACAGTCCTTCCCAGGCTTTTGGCTTTCTGCAAGAATTCTGGAATCAGGGGTATAGGCGGGAAGGCATACAGGAGTCCCGGGGGCCAATCGTGTACGAGTGAGTCCCTTGGCCTGCCCCCTGAGGGGGATACAGGGCAAAGTAGCTTCTGCATTTGGCATTCATAGGTGATGCAAACAGTTTACAGCAAGGCTGGCCCCATCTGTGGAAAATCATCTCTGTAACTTCATCTTTGAGAGATCACTCATGTGGTAACAGAATGGCTCTGCTCAGTTTGTCCACTATCAAGTTTGATTTCCCCGGGATATGCACTGCTATCAGAAAGCACCCGGTGGATACTGCCCACTGCCAAATTCTCAAGGCCTCTCAACACAGGGGATAAGACTTGGTTCTCCCTTGATTGTTGATGTACCAGACCATTGACATGTTGTCCATCTATATCGCAATTGTCCCAAGAGGCAGAGTCTCGTGGAAGTGCTGCAACACCAAAAGCACTGCTCTCAGCTCCAGAACATTGATATGCAACAGTGACTCTGTCTCCAACCAGGTGCCTTGGGCTTCTCTTCCCTGAAAAAGCCTCCCCCCACCCTATCAGAGAAGTGTCCGTGGTCACTGTAGCTGACGGCGGGGGAGAAACAAATGGTCGACCCACTGTAACTTGTTGGCTGGTCAACCACCAGCAAAGATCCTTCTTGCAAAGAGTCCATAATCATGATTAAGAATGACATTGGAAGTCGTTGGTAAGACCACTGGGTGAAGAGTAACCATTGAAGAATCTTCATGTGCATACATGCCAGAGGAACTTCTATGAGCGGAACTGCCATGGTACCTAGTAACTTCAGTACTTGATGGGCCAATACTTTTCTTCTCTGCAAAATGTCTGAGACCTGGTTTTGGAGAGTGGTTATTCTGTCCAGGGGCAATTTTACTGTGGTGGTGGTGGTGGTCTAGTTGTGCTCTGATAAAGGAGATATGCTGCGATGGTGACAACACAAACTTTTCAAAATTGATAGTGATGCCTAACTGAGAGCAGAGACTGAGAGTGTGATCCATGGACAGAATTAGTTGATGCCTGGAAGCAGTGGTAAGGAGCCAGTGGTCCAGATATGGAAACACTCAGAATCTTAGACACCTCAGGTGAGCCGTAACTACTGCCATGCATTTGGTAAACATTCTGGGGGTTGTTGTTAGTCCAAAGGGCAGTGCTCAGAATTGGTAGTGACTGGCTCCAAGCCAGAAACGCAGATGATCTCTGGATGGCCTGGCCATTTTGATATGGTAGTATGCATCCTTGAGATCTATAGAGCACATCCAATCACCCACGCCGAGGAATGGGAGAATAGACTGAAGCGTGACCATCCAGAACTTCTCCTTCTTTACAAATGTGTTGAGTCTGCTGAGATCCAAGATGGGCCTCCAGTCCTCTGTCTTCTTTGGAACTAAAAAGAATCTGGAGTAAGTTCTGGATCCTATCTGGTCTGCTGGGACTGGCTGGATGACTCTTTTTTCCTGCAGCCTCTGGATTTCTATGGCTGCTTGATCCCTGAGACTGGGTGGAACGTCTGGGATTTTTTTCCCAACAGGTAGGTTTTCTAAGAATTGAATGATGTAACCTCTGGTAATGATGCTTTGTACCCAAGAAACTGTTGTAATTCTTAGCCAGGCATCTGGATACAAAGCCGAGCGACCCCCAACTGCCTCCAGAGTAGGACAGTCAGGCCTCCTTTCAGGAGCGCTGATAGGGCTTACCAAGAAACTGATCCCTGTCACCCTGGTTCTGCAGACCCCCTTTGCTGCTGGGGTAGCATCTTCCATTATTACCCCCTCCCTCTGCCCCTGGAGGGGGGTTCACTATGTGTGTTCTGGAAAACTCCTTGGGACTTTCGGAACCACATTTTTCCACCTTTCTGCTCTTTGGGGTATGGTCTGGTAGAAGTGGAAAAACAGACTCCTAAAGCAGGTAGAGTCTTTCCCTCTTGCTCACACCTAGTGAGAATCTCCTTGACTTTGGGCCCAAAAAGAGAAGAGCCATCGAATGGGGTGTTGACAAAGAAAGACTTGAAGGCTTCCGCAAAGGAGCATAAGCGCATCCAGGACTGTCTCCGAAAAGCTATTGCTGAAGCCGCTGTCCAACTAGAACCATTGGCTGCATAGGAAATGAGCCGCATGGACAAGTTCACTATGGAATTAAGGGTATTAAGCTGGGCTGTCACCTTACTGCAGTGGTGGTGCTGCGGTAGCATTGTCACTTCACAGTATGACATTGTCCTGTTCGATTCTCAGCTACAGCGTCTTCTGTGTGGAGACATGCGTGAATGGGCATACCTTCGTTGAAGGCTGTGCATCAGGGCTGGCAACTTGGCACGTAAAAATCTACTGCCAATCATTAGCGGTCCGGAGTTCCGCTGTGGCGACCCCTAACCGGGAAAAGCCGAAAGACACAACAAGCTGGGCTGTCACCTTCTCAAAGACAGCTCCATCTGTACTACCCTGCAGAGTATTTCCGAGTTCTTTTAGGAGATCTCTTTGAAGACAGGTAAAATGAGTGAAGTAGTTAGGTGATCGCATAGAAAAGGTCACAGAACTAAAGATGCATTTTCTGTATCTGTCAATAGTCCTGGAATCCCTATTAGGAGGATGGATAGTAGAAGAGGTTTCGGACATCTGTTTCTTGGTGGTGCCATCACCTCCATGGCATCAACCGGAACTCCCTTAGTGAGGAACATCTTGTCTTGGGAGGACATGATAAACTTGTTGGGCCTCCGAGGGACTGGTTACATAGTATCAGGAGACTCCCACACCCTTCGAGCAACCAATTCCATTAGCTGCTTCAGAGCATGATCATCTGTATAGCCCAACTGCTTAAG